>NC_134358.1:222527127-222689627 GCF_048569485.1 Anomaloglossus baeobatrachus | reverse complement strand
CTTATCTCTTATTGCCAGCTGCAGGGTGTGCACAACACAGCGCATGTGAGGAATAGGAAAGTGTTTTGAAGCAGCTTCAACAAGATCATCTAATCCTAAAGTATCATATTGCTGTTCTTCTGTTGTAATATCTGTTTGCTACTCCGTTACATGAACAGCACTGTGGTTCCATCTCTAACATACTAAATCCCTAGTTTTCTTCTAGCTGTTGTTCATTACTCTCATTCATCAGTTTAATTGTACTTATGTTTGAAGCATTGTTCGTTACAATGGCAAGAACCTGTTCTTTTTTGCGTTCCTAATCTTGCAGACCTTTGTCCACTAAGGCCTGGAGAAACTGGCTGATGTGATGAGCTTTAGTAACTTTTACTGCCAGTGTCTTACTAACAATTTCTTTCTTGTTACAAACATATCGAACATTGATGGCAAAATAATTCTGTGAAATGCAATGACTCCGGGATCCAGCAAAGGCAATGGGTGAAAGATAGGACATTCAGACACAGCGTTTTGTCAGGATCCTCACAAAGAATGAGCAGTCAGTTTGTGGTGGTTTTCTAATCTGCTTTTGCTATTGAAAGCATTATCTATAAGCTCAGAAACCTTTCAGGTGATGCGGTTTTTTAAAAAGCTGATCTGCTTTTGCAGCCGAAAAACGTATCCTCAAAAACGCAGCAAAAACGCTGTGTGTGAATGTAGCCTTAGATCAGGAATAGAACAGACATTTATAGGACATTTCATAAGTTTCCCAAATTCATATGAAAAAATTTTCATCACACTCTGCATTGCACAACTGTCCCCAATTTATATATTTTAGGAGTCGGTGCATTTTATACTAACTCCGACTCCACCAAAATGAGCTCCGACTCCACAGCCCTGGTGGGCACTCCCTCTGGCTGATTAAAAGAAATGATCAATCTCCATAGGAGACAAGTTGTCTTTACCATAAGGACTATTATTTTGTGGGGCAGTTTATCTCCAGAGCTGCTCCCAGTGGGAACTGTTGATGTTTTTTTTAAAGAGTTTAGGTTATTTTGTCCTTGCTGTTAAACATGTACAGTCGCTTTGGGTGTGTTTGTCTTCTCCAGGAGATAAGCACTGCTAGTGCAGTCAGACCCAGGCTTTCTCTGCGTTCCCAATTTACAACATTTTTAATATCTATTGAGCCGAATGTTTGGGGAGGCCAGTAGAGATGGCTGTCAGCCGATAGCTGCTTCATATGCAGGGTCATTTTCCGTGTCTCTTTCTATCCTTTAAAATTGGGGTATGTCTAATGTTTGATTTGTTTTTAGCTGACGTATTCTGCTCAAAACTTCTTCAGATTGTTTTTGAATTGTTTCCTCTTTGTATCTAATGTAATATCTGACTGATCCCAGTCTTCACTTAGTTAAAATAAAGTTTTCCTTAGAAATGATAGTGATGCTATTGCAATTCTGGACCTCTCTCTGCTTCTTTGGATAATGGCCACTGCACTTTCATGTGGAGGACCACACTTGCCATAGATAACTCTGATAGTACGTCATTGATTTGATTTATTTTTGGGGGGGTGAAGGGGGCAGATCTCTTTTTGAGTGTTCTTTCTAGACATTGAAAATGGGGAAATATGGTAATTGAATTTAACAATCGTAGTGAAGATATTTCGGAATTGGCAGACAAAAATGCCCATAAACCCATTTTGTTAACTTCGTTTTATTAACAATTTCCAACATGGTACAACTGACATTTGCCATATAAAGATAGCTCAGTATATAGATAGTAATATTTGAATATAACAATGAACAGTCATATAAAGACCATAATATCTTTAGCACTTAAGATAGAACAATGTTATTATCCATACTTCTTATCATTTGCATATATATCTAATTTTATATTGAGCATAAGAACAGCTCTAACTATCAGCATGACCATATTTTGAAAACAAGATAGAAAGAGGAATAGAAAAAGGAAGAAAGAAAGAACAACAGCCACATTGCATTATTATATCTCGATATACCATTGGACAGGTGTTTCATATCCCAACATCTAACGGGAACCACCATTATCCACATAATCTCCCTCAGACCTCCGCAAGTGTGTCTGGAGAAGAATTCCACAAACCCCAGATTTTGTTACATTTTCCCGGGCACCCCCTATTATAATATACCACCCGCTCATAGACTATGGTTGCATTAACTAGTTTAACATAAACCCATTGTTGACGTGTTGTTTTTTGAAAAGTGGTTTTCTCATCACACACCGTTTATTTAATCAGAAGGTTTCCATGCCCAACTCTTGAAACGTCTGGAAAATACCTGATTTAGGTGAGGATAATGTTTTAGCAGACTTTGCTGGGAATGAGTAGTTGTGTCCATTCTGATAAACTGCTTCACAATAGTTCTAGGACCCTCCTCCTTGAGTCCAGCAGCCCACCACCTTCTATGATGTCTATATGCCGAACAGAAATGTAAGCCACGTGTCCATATTGCATGCCTACATACAGTATGTCAACTATATAATGGCTCTCACAAAGGTTGTCCTACAGCTTGGCCCATTGTGGAGGACATAGACATTATTCTGTTTAGCAGAAGTTCATTGTGTTTAGAAGAAGAGAAGGCTCCTCTTAGAGGACATGTATGTAGGACTTGTCATGAGTTGATCAGTGCAGGTCATAAACTGTACCCCCCGCCAATCATAAGAATGAAATAACTGCTCAGTGATTGCAAGGTGACCCCTTCAGCTTTTACCTTCTGTGCCACCTTTGCCTGTGTGCATTTGTCTATCATTTCTTTCCTTAAAGGAGGAAGTATGGTCACAATAAACAGAAAAATGAGAAGTGTCTTGATGTGGAAGGTTATTCTGTAACTCCAGTCTGTGCAGAAACGTGTCAGAAGGATGCTGCATGAAAGTAATACGCCAGGTTCCTACTGTTTTTGTGTTTATAGGAGAAACATGTGAGCACAGCACTTCCTCTATTTTGCAATGTTTCTACTAAGGCGAAGGAATCAGGTTTTTAGAAAGTAAACATGGCTGCTGTCATTCTCCTCACAGTCGTGTGCTCTGTCCCATGCTCTGCTGCTACATATTATCCTTCTGGTGATCCCTTTTAGGGGGCAGTTTTGCCTTATTATTTATGGGTCACAGGACTGAAAATGTGGACCAGGGGACAGTCCCTTCTAGATCCTGGATAATTAGGGATGTGATGTAATTCACATTTTTCTTCTTTCTGTACTTGCATACAGTGTGTATTATGTCTTCCCACAGTAATGGTTTGCAGCCTTGATGTAGATCTGTATCCATAGCACAGCGGCTTCCAGGTTATCATCGCTTTGCTGATTTGATCCATGACTTTACAGTATGATACAAAACGGGAGACTCCTCTTACAAATTGTTAGCAAAAACTGTTGCGTTATTATTGAAAATCTCGATTGTGCAATGGCAGCTTGGTTTTCCTGAGGTTAAGCTTAAAGGATGAGTTTTTCATGCGTAGTTTCGCTGCACCAAAAAACGCAGCATGTTACAGTTCCAGCAAAGTTTTTAAAATCCGCAACGTCATTGTCTCATGCAAGTATGCTGCATTTTGTGTGCATATTTTCCCCACAGAACTGCATTAGAGGCAGAAAACCTGCAGATAAAATTGCCTCTTATCCTTATAACTTTATCAGTAAAGTTTGTTGACCCCAAATACCAGAAAGTGTCAAAAGCAGAGCAACTTTATTTAAAACAAGATACAGTGGAACCTTGGATTACGAGAACCATCCGTTCTGGGACTGTGCTTGTAAACCAAGTTACTCGTCTAACAATGCAAGATTTCCCATAGGAAATAATGCAAGCTCAGACAATTTGTTCCCCAACTTATGCAATGTCCCATCCTGGTCCCTATTGTGCCATTCCCCGCACGCACACATATTATGCTCACCTTACCTTCTGTTCCATCGCCGTTGTAGTTCGCCGCTACAGGATGTGTATCGGTAACCATTGCGACCGATGCCGGAGCTTCCACTGCCAGAGCGCTGACGTCAAAGGCAGGATCCGCTTGCCTCTGATTGGTCAGTGCGCTGCCTTTGAGTAGCGGCTGACAGCGGAAGTTCCTCCATTGTTGCGATGGTTACCCGATATACATCCTGTACCGGTGGACTACAAGAACCAGGAGGCCGGCGATGGAACGGACGGTAAGGTGAGCATAATATGTGTGTTTGTACGTGTTTATTTGTGTTTGTGCGTATTTGTGCGGCCTGCAAGAGCGCGGTGAAAGTACGGAACCAGAAGTGTGTGCGGTGAGCTTTTGCTCATACAGCAAAGCTTACTTGTAAACTGAGTTACAAATTTACAGCAAGCTTTGCTTGTATAGCGAAATACTCACACACCAAGTTACTCGTAAACCGAGGTTCCACTCTATAACAAAAAATATAAACGTTTTCGTGTCAAACACGTAATAAAAGCCACACGGAAAAAAGTGTAATCTAAAATGCAATGAAAAAATGCAACTAACGTAATTTACCAAAAAGGTACAGAAATGCTGCAGAATCTGTTTGATCTGCTCACACTGTGGGTAACAACAGCATAATCAGATGTATTGTCCAGAAAAAAGAAAAAAAAAATTACCATATTTTTGGATTATAAGACCTAATTTTCCTAATAAAAATTTGGGAGGAAAGTGAGGGGTGCGTCTTAGAATCTGAATGTAGCTTACCGGGGTGGTGGAAAGGGGTCGCAAGGGGCCGGATGAATGCTACGGCGGCTGTGCATGGACAGCGGTGGCTGGGCTGGTGTGTGGTCTACGGAGGCTGGTACTGGGTCGGCTGTGTGGGGTCGCCGGCTGCTACAGCAGCTGTGCGGGGTCTGCGCGTGGTCTCCGGTGGCTGGTGCAGGGGCTTCTGTGCAGGATCTCCGGTGGCTTTACTGGCGCTGCGGATCGGGCGGTGAGGACTTCAAATAATGCTGCCTGGAGTCGGCGCGTGCGCAGTTGGATCTCTTGGCTCAAGCTCTCATCTGCTCAGGCGCTACCTCCTGACCATTGATCTCCCTCCAACGGACTTCAGGAAAATGGTGCCCGGAGGTGGCGCTTGCGCAGGTAAGATCTTGGCTTGCCAATGAGCCTAGAGCTCAATCTGTGCTGACTCCGGGTGCCATTTCTTTAAAGCCCTCGCCGTCTGCAGGCTCAGCAACAGCCACCGCAGCCCGAGCTCCAGCGCAGCTGCCCCAGCACGGCAGCACCAGCCACAGCCCGAGCCCCAGCCTCCACCGCAGCAGCAGCCGCCGCTTCCCGAGCCCAAGCACAGCTGCCTCAGACTCCTTTGCAGCTTGAGCCCCAGTCTCCACCACAGCCCCAGTCTCCGCCCCAGCTTCTGCCGGAGCCTCTGCCGTAGCCTCCGCCGCAGCCCCAGCCTCCGCCGCTGCACCACCGCTACTGTCCCCTCTTGTAAGAGACCACCGGGTTACAAGACTGACCCCATTTTTTTTTTTCACCTTTTGTTGCACTGAATTTGGCGTGCATTTTATAATCCAATGCGTCTTATAACACAAAAAATACGGTATTAAAAACCCTGCCCACCTGACCCTGGAAATGTTCTGGTTATGGCTGGTTGCATATGGGTGGAGACCTGGACTGCCCAATTTGTGACTTCCGGTGGGGTTCAGTTCAAGTCCAGATCTCAAATCAAACTCTTTCAAAAGTCCGGGTGAACTTACACGGGGTTTGCTCATCTCTAATCTGGACTTGATGCACCCCTCCATGCCAGGGGGACACACTTAAGGCACATGGTGGATCACCGGGGCCCTATGGACACCTTTAATGTATGTGCTGAGATCCATTTTTAAGGACAAACCATAGATAAGGCTCTATTGAAACCATTCTGAATATGTTTACTGAAAGTAGTGGTGTGAGTAGAGCCTTATATTTTCTGAATTAGTCATTTCCGTCCAACAGATGACACTTTGTGTGTTTCTTTTTTTTTGTGTTATGTCAGACTTCTGTACAGTAATTTATAAGGCTTTGCTTTACAAAGCAAATTTTCATGACCTAAACATTGTGTAATTTACAACACTAGATGATTAGGGTGTAAGGACAATTCTGAGCATCTTGATCCTGTACAACTTGTGCTTTTTCTTCAGATGTTTTAGATAGTTGACCAGTTTTAGAAACAGATCCCAGACATGAACTGCAATAGTCTGAGTAGTGCTTCAAGTTCCTTTCATTCTGGCTACAATCCATGTATTTGTTTTGTTTCCTTTAATAAAACTAGACATAATGGCTTATTTTATGTAGTACTTTAATGCATAATAAATTTTAACAGTGGCCTAAAGTGAACCCAAGTGATATGATTGTGAAGAACTGAACCTTTTGGCAGAGAACGGTTTCATTCTCTGTGTGTCCACTAGGTGGCGATGTTGTAATAGTCTCCCCATCACTTTGGCTTTAGTGCGCTATTACAAGTGCGTCTTGTCTGCTCTAACGTGTAGTGAAAAGACGATGCAAGTCCATGGACATTGTATTCCCTGCAAATTATTATTAAATAAGCTACATTTGTTATTAGGTGGATCCCTCTATAACTGTAGAGTTATGTAAGAAACTTTAAAGGTAGCTGTTGGTATCATAATACGTTATTGAGCACAACTGCTCCTATGGGGCACCCTGCTGCCTACTCCTCATGCTACGTTTGCAATAAAAAGTGGCACTAGAGATAAAGTCACACATTTTAGTACATAGTTTTATTGCACATGCCGTATACACTATTTCATAAATTCTCTCCCCCCATGTGGTTATGGGAACATAACATCCGTGTGTGCTTTATAGTAATACCCATGATTGTGTAATTTGATGTATATAGAGTTCAGAACTTTATCGGGCAGTTGACTTTCCATTTCATCCCAAAGGCTCTTCATAAGGTTCCAGGTCAAGGGTCTGTACAGATCTGTCCTGAGACTTACAGTTGTGTTCAAAAGTTTACATACCCCTGCAGGTTTTTTTGTAGAGAATATGACTGATAATACAATAACTTTTCTTCCACTCATGGTTAGTGGTTGGGTGAAGCTATTTATTGTCAAACTACTGTGTTTTCTCTTTTTAAATGATGACAACCAAAAACATCCTAATGACCCCGATCAAAGATCACATACCCCAGTTCTTAATAGTGTGTATTGCCCCCTCTAACATCAATGACAGTTTGAAGTGTTTTGTGTTAGTTGTGGATGAGGCTCTTTATTTTCTCAGATGGGAAAGCTGCCCATTCTTCTTGGCAAAAAGCCTCCAGTTCCTGTAAATTCCTGGGCTTTCTTGTGTGAACTGCACGCTTGAGTTCTCCCCAGAGTGGCTCAATGATATTGAGGTCAGGATGCTGAGATGGCCACTTCAGAACCTTCACTTTGTTCTGCTTTAGCCAATGAAAGGTCGACGTGGCCTTGTGTTTTGGATTGCTGTCATGTTGGAACGTCCAAGTACGTCACATGCGCAGCTTCTGGGCTCATGAGTGCAAATTTGCCTCCAGTATTTGCTGATACATGCTGCATTCATCTTTCCTCAACTTTGACCAAGTTTCCTGTGCCTTTTGTAGCTCACACATCCCCACATCATCAGTGATCCACCTCCGTGCTTTATAGTAGAAATGGTGTTCCTTTCAACATAGGCCTTGTTGACACCTTTCCAAATGTAACGTTTATGGTCGTTGCCAAAAAGTTCGATTTTGGTCTCATCACTCCAAATGACCTTCTTCCAGAAGTTTGGAGGCTTATCTCTGTGCTGCTTGGCATATTGTAGGCAAGATACTTTGTGGCATTTGCACAGTAATGGCTTTCTTCTGGTGACTCGACCATGCAGCCCATTTTTCTTCAAGTGCCTACTTATTGTGCATCTTGAAACAGCCACACCGCTAGTTTTCAGTGAGTCCTGGATTTCAGCTGATGTTATTTGTGGGTTTTTCGCTGAAATTTTTGTTGGTCTACCTCAGGGGTCGGGAACCTATGGCTCGCGAGCCAGATATGGCTCTTTTGATGGCCGTATCTGGCTCGCAGACAGGGCTCCTACCTGTCTATGGGAAGGATGCATGCACCGCGCTCCATCAGGCCGCGGTGCACGCTGATCAGGCCCGGACTGACAGGCGGGAGGGGCGGGACTTCTCCCGGTGGGCTGGCCGGTAGAGGGGTGGGGGGGCCGCCGTCCCCCGCCTCTCCCGCAGGTCTGCAGTGGCGTAGCAAAGGGGGGGCGGAGGGGGCAGTCCGCCCCGGGCGGCACATGTCAGGGGGGCGGCATTTTGGCCACTCGCCTTCAGTTCTGCTGTCCCTGGGCTGAGTTCCGGGGACCGCAGTCCTCGGCAGGAAACTGTGCCTGCCGTCCCTTTAAGGCAGGGGTGGGGAACATCCAGCCCGCGATGACCTTTTCTGCGGCCCCCGGGGCACTGGGGCAGATTCCCGGAGGCTGCAGTGCTCGGGCAGCCGCTGATCTTGTCTATTGCCGGCAGACAGCACTGGGGGTGGGACTTCCTCCCTCCGGCTCCTACATGCTCCCCTGTGAAATTGCAGATAGAAGCAGAGTGATGGGGCAGGGGCCTGTATAGTGCCGTGCATTCTGCCTCTCACCCTCCAGTTCTGTGCTCTGCTGCTCAGGTATATAAGGTCTTTTCTTGGAGAGAAAAGAGGAGAATGAAGCCAGCCCTTGAACTGCTGCATCCATCACTTGTGCTGCACCTGATCTTACAGGGCAACTAAGCAGCAGGTACTTATATCTGTGTGTGCTGTGCATACGGCGCGTGCGTGTGCTGTGTATACGGCGCGTGCGTGTGCTGTGTATACGGCGCGTGCGTGTGCTGTGTATACGGCGCGTGCGTGTGCTGTGTATACGGCGCGTGCGTGTGCTGTGTATACGGCGCGTGCGTGTGCTGTGTATTCGGCGTGTGTATGTGTGCTGTGTTTGTTGTGTTTCGCACTTAATAAAGTTTCATATTGTGAGGTTTATTGGTATATCTAATTCCTGGTGTGCATATGTTTACCTGCAGAGCTTTTTTTCTTCTCCTTATGTACTGTGTATACGGCATGTTGAGTGCTGTGTATGGCTTGTGTGTGTATCTCCTGTGCATGTGTACTAAAATATATGGCCCTTTAAACATATTGTACGGCTCTCGCGGAATTATATTTCAAAATATGTGGCGTTTACGGCTCTCTTAGCCAAAAAGGTTCCTGACCCCTGGTCTACCTGACTGGGGTTTAGTTTTTACAGAGCCCCTGATTTTCCATTTGTTAATCACTGTTTGAACACTGCTGACTGCAATTATCAGTTCCTTGGATTTCTTTTGTATCCCTTTCCTGTTTTATACAGTTCAATGATCTTTTCCCGTAGTTCCATTGACAATTCTTTTACTTTCCCCATGACTTACAATCCAGAAACGTCAGTAGATGGATGAAAGATGCAAGAGTCTGTCTGGATCCCAGAAACTCACGCAGCTTTTATGCACACACACTGATTACAAGCAAACAGGTCACAAGTGAGGATGTTACCTTTATTAGCCATTCAAACCATTTGTGTTAACTTCTGTGCATGTTAGCAGGCCAAAATTGCCAGGCTATGTAAACATTTGATTAGGGTCATTTGGTTGTTTTTGGTTGTCATCATGATTTAACCCCTTAACGACCGCGGGCAGTAAAATTACGTCCTAAATGACATAACCTTACTGCCCGCGGTCTGCCGGCGGCAGCATGCCGCGATCGGTGCACATCTCAGCTGATTTTCACAGCTGAGATGTGTGCCTGCTAGGCACGAGCAGAATCGTTATCTGCTCGTGCCGATTAACCCCTTATATGGCGCTGTCAATATGTGACAGCGCCATTATAAGCGCGATCGCGGTAAAGTTTTACTTACCGCCCGATCCCGGAAGTCACGTGACACGATCACGTGACTCCCGATAGTTGTCATGGTAGCACAGGGTCATGTGATGACTCCTGTACTACACCTGACTTGCTTTCACTTTCGCTGTGCCGGGGACACAGCAAAAGAGAAAGACAGCGTATCTGCTGTTTACAGCAGTGTAGCTGTGATCAGCAGATACTGCAGAGCGATCGGAATGCTGATCGCAATAGCCCCCTAGGGGGACTAGTAAAATAAAAAAAAAGTTAAAAAAAAAAAGTTTTAAATTAAAAAAATTAAAAAAACCTAAAAGTTCAAATCACCCCCCATTCGCCCCATTGAAAATTAAAGGGTTAAAAAAATAAAAAATATACACACATTTGGTATCGCCGCGTTCAGAAACGCCCGATCTATCAAAATATAAAATCAGTTAATCTCATCAGTATACGGCGTAGCGGCAAAAAATTACAAACGACAAAACGATGGTTTTTTGGTGCCACAACTTTTGCGCAAAATGCAATAAGAGGCGATCAGAACGTAGCATCTGCGCAAAAATGGTACCGTTAAAAACGTCAGCTCGAGACGCAAAAAATAAGCCGTCATTGAGCCATAGATCCCGAAAAATGAGAACGCTACGGGTCACGGAATATGGCGTAAAACGTGCGCCACTTTTTTCAGACAAACTTCCGATTTTTTTTTTAACCCCTTATATAAAAGTAAACCTATACATGTTTGGTGTCTACGAACTCGCACTGACCTGAGGCATCACACCCACACATCAGTTTTACCATATAGTGAACACAGTGAATAAAATATCTCAAAAACCATAGTGCTATCGCACTTTTTTTGCAATTTTTCAGCATTTGGAATTTTTTTGCCGTTTTCTAGTACACTATATGGTAAAACTGATGGTTTCATTTTTAAAGGTACAGCTCGTTCCGCAAAAAATGAGCCCTCACATGACCATATTGACTGAAAAATAAAAAAGTTACGTCTCTCAGAAAAAGAATGGCGAAAAAAAAAACGGAAAGCGAAAAATCGGCCGGTCGTGAAGGGGTTAAAAAGAGAAAACGCAGCTGTTTGAGAATAAATGGCTTCACCCAACCACTAACCATGAGTGGGAAAAAAGATTTTGTGTTATCATTCATATCTTCTCTGAAAAAAGGCCAAGAAAGCAAAAAATCTGCCGGGGTATGTAAACTTTTGAGCACAACTGTAATTATACATTCAAGTATGTTCTGCAGCCATGAAAACATGAATTGTTTCTGTAATAGTCTGTTTTTCATCAGGCTTTTTTTCTTTATGTGAAACCTTTATCATTTGTGTGTCCCCCACTTTTCACTTTTTCTATAAAAGAAAAACAAGAGGTCCAAGAGGTGGGGTACCCACGTGTCTCCAGGCAATTATTTGGGTACAGTTCATGAGCTGTCCATCTTCAATGGGCTACTGTGGCATGCAATTGAGACCAGATTAAGACATGCCTCCTCATTTTTTATTGGTTATTGATACTTAGTCCATGCAGATATTCATGAAGAGTTTTGCAAACGTTTACTTTGTGTAGACTACGTGGATCTGCTCATTATTTTCTACACACCTTGACAGTAGAGACAGTCTGACCTGGGAAAGTTAGTTTTGTACACAGGTGTGAACTGGCCACTTCTGCCTGGTTCATAGTGACCCGAGCTAGCAAACATGATGTTTTATCAGACTGATATATCATTTGTGACTTGTCTTACTGAGATAGTCTCTGTCCAATAATTATTGTGGTTGTTACTTCAACAAAGGCCCCTATACACATTAAATTAATGTCTCCTGAGTGTTCGATGATAAGGATCAGACATGTTACTTTACAATACTTGGTCCTTTTGTTCTTTCTGGAGATAAACTGTCACAATGGCTGACTTAAGCTGGGTTTACACACTGAGACTTTCTAGCGATCCAACCTGCGATCTCAACCTAGCCGAGATCGCTACAAAGTCTCTGGTGAGCTGTCAAACAGGCAAACCTGGCCAACGACGCAACAGCGATCCTGCAGAGCGACCTAGCTGGTTGTTGGGGACATGTCAAAGCTGCTATTTGAAAGGGAAGTCGCTGTAAAGTCCCCTTTACACACTGAAACTTTCTAGCGATGCTTGCTGCACAGCGGGAAACAAAGGACCTAGGAATGGTCCTGAACGATTTGTAGCGATCAGCAACTTCACAGCAGGGGCCAGGTCGCTGATAGGTTTCACACACTGCAATGTCGCTGGGGATGTCGCTGTAACGTCACAAAACCGGTGACGTTACAGCGATGTCGTTTGCGATGTTGCAGTGTGTAAAGCCACCTTTTAGGCTGTTTTCACACATCCGGTTTTTGCAGTGCAGCTCAATCCGGCTCAAAAACCTATGCAACGGATGCGGCGAAAAAAACTGATCCGTTCCATAAGTTTTTCCATGCGGCCCGTCCGTTTTTTGACGAATGTGGCTTGATACTGAGCATGCGCAGTGCAAAAAACCGCATGCGGCGGCCGGATGCGTTTTTTTGCCGCAGGACGCCGCATCAGACGTCCATAGGCTTGCATTGTAAATCGTGCCGCACAAAAAAACGTGACAGGCAGCGTTCCATCCGGGCGCCGCATGGGCTAAATATGCTGCATCCGGCAAAAACCGGAGCCAACGCAAGGCCATGCGGCACAATACGGCGCTAATGCAAGTCTATGCGGAAAAAACGCAACCGGCGGGAAAAAAAACGGTTGCGTTTTTTCTGCAAAGTGCCGTATTGTGCCGCACTCCAAAAACCAGATGTGTGAAAGCAGCCTTAGGGCCACTTTACTCTCCTTTACCCATTGAAAACACATCCATGCTCAGCCAAAGCGAGTGCTCATGTGCATGTGGCGCCAGGAGGAATACCTGCCGATGGATAAACACTATCTAAGGTTACGTGCCAACATCCGTGTGAATGTGACCATCTGAGAGAATTGGACCAATTTTTTTTTTCTCTCAGGTGTCATCCTTGTTGCATCCCTTCTTTTCTTATTCTTTTTTTTTTCTTTGAAGCAGGTAGACTGGCTGAATTTTCGTTATTCATTCACTCCTAATAATGTATTCGTTAAAAATGGAAAAAGACTTGGATGGAACTACTATAAAGTCCAAAGTCTGTCTTCTGTGTTTCATCCCTATTATACAGATCCCCATAGACTTTAATGGCCGATTCTGATCCAGAAAATGCGCTCTGAGCCTCGCAGATCGGACACACTAATCCGTTTTTAAAGCTGGTTTGTCCATGGAACAATGAAATTCTATGGGTCCATGTGGTGTCTGAGAAAAAAACCGACAGCAGCAGGACGTGTAACATCCCCTTATCGTCAGGCTAGATGTTGGGTTGTCCTGCTTTCTAATAAATGTAACTAGCATTCACTGGACGGCCTAATCAGTTAGCGCACGGGATGCTTAATAAAGAATCTTCCTTTTTTATTTTTTGCTTTTACATTTCCATTTATCTTGTTGCCACACCGATCTCTAAACAATTGGCAAGGGGAGTTATAATCGGCAGCAATATTTTGAACGTGCCTCTGTTGGTGGCGTGAGGAGACTGAATTCTTTGTGTACTTTCCCAATGGGGTCACCTTTCTCACAGCATCCAGATAGTTCTTGTGGCATCATTGGGGACATGAATGATCTCTTTATCCGTAGCCTGTGTATAAGCAGACAGCAGGACGGTTTGTACTGGGATGTATCTAGTGCTTTGTTGCATTATTTGCAGAGTGGTTATCGACTCCTCTCAAGCTCCTCTCCTCTTGGATGATACTATGGAGACAGATACACCTCCCACCTCAATGATGAGCTGTAATACAGAGGGAGGCATGGATAGATATGAGTTTAGGGATGGGTATAGTCATATGCCTACTATGCTGATAGAGGAGTAGACCAATTTTATTTTTTACAAAGTGTACACTGAAAGTTGTTACTTTGTAAATATTTACCATACTTTTTTTTTTATTTAAGGCTAAGTTCACATTTCCGTTGATTTGTATCAGTCACATGCGTCGCTTGACGCATGTGACTGATGCGCTGTTCAACGCTGTACAACGGATGACAAAGAACAGAATTCTTTGTCGGATTCCGTTGTGTGCGGGGGGCGGAGTTCGGGGGCAGAGCCGAGCGGGGGGCGGGGCCAGGCGCTGAGGATGTCAGTGGAAGTGCTGCGGTCTGCATGGCTGAGGACAGGTGAGTGTATCTGTGAGTGAGTGAGTGTGTGTATGTGCATGTATGTATGTATGTATGTATGTGTGTGCACATGCAAAGTGCGGGAGGGGGCGGAGCCGAGCGGGGGGCGGGGCCAGGCGCTGAGGATGTCAGTGGAAGTGCTGCGGTCTGCATGGCTGGGGACAGGTGAGTGTATCTGTGAGTGAGTAAGTGTGTGTATGTGCATGTATGTATGTATGTATGTATGTATGTGTGTGCACATGCAAAGTGCGGGAGGGGGCGGAGCCGAGCAGGGGGCGGGGCCAGGCGCTGAGGATGTCAGTAGAAGTGCTGCGGTCTGCATGGCTGGGGACAGGTGAGTGTATGTGTGAGTGAGTGAGTGTGTATGTGCATGTATGTATGTATGTATGTATGTATGTATGTGTGTGTGTGCACATGCAAAGTGCGGGAGGGGGCGGAGCCGAGCAGGGGGCGGGGCCAGACGAGGGTGTCAGTGGCAGTGCTTGTCTGCATGGCTGGGGACAGGTGTGTGTGTGTGTGTGTGTGTGTACATACATGTGCGGAGTGCGGGAGGGGGCGGGGCCGAGCTGGGAAGTGTCGGCCTCCCTGCACACGTAACCAGCCTAAATATCGGGTAACAGCAAAGCACCCGATGTTTACCTTGGTTACCCGATATTTACCTTGGTTACGGGCCTACACCGCTTAGCGCTGGCTCCTTGCACCGTAACCAGGGTAAATATCGGGTAACCAACCAAAGCTGGTGACGTGTGCAGGGAGCCAGAGAGCATGCGCAGCGAAATCCGACGGATCTCGCTGCTCAAAAAACGTTACATGCTGCGTTCCTCCCGCCCGGCGGTCAGTCGTTCCACGACTGATCAGTCGGGCGGAGGGTGCAACGCAGCATCATCAGTCACAATCCGCTGCTCATACAAGTCTATGGGAGCAGCGGAATCCGCTAAACGGATTCCGCTGTTTACAAGAGCAGCGGATTGTGACTGATAGATTTTAGCGGAAATGTGAACTTAGCCTTAAAGGGTTAGTCTGGCCTCCTGCAACAAGTTTGTAGTCACTTTATGTGCCTGCAGACTTGTAAATCCTCACATCGTGTGCACTGCGCACTTTGAGGATTTTTTGGCATTTTGAAGGGCGAGTATGTGATTTGCATACATCCGGGTCCGTGCTGACTAGCTGGGAAGAGCCGCGCTCAATGCAGGTGTATTGAGCGAGGCCGAATACAGAGTAGTTTTAATGTGGCCAGAAGATTGCAAATCGCAATGCGCATGATTTGAGCATTCACAAATCTCAGTCACAGACAGCGACTGCAGACTTGTAGTCTAAAGGCCGCTTTACACTCTGCAACATCGCTCAAGCGATCTCGTTGGGGTCGCGGAATTTGTGACGCACATCCGGTCGCTTTAGCAATGCCGTTGCGTGTGACACCTATGAGCGATTTTGAATTGTCGCAAAAACGTGCAAAATCGCTCATCGGTGACATGGGGGTCCATTCTCGAATATCGTTGCTGCTGCAATAACGATGTAGTTCGTCGTTCCTGCAGCAGCACACATCGCTCTGTGTGACACCACAGGAACGAGGAACCTCTCCTTACCTGCATCCCGCCCGCAATGCGGAAAGAAGGAGGTGGGAGTGATGTTCGTCCCACTCATCTCCGCCCCTCCGCTTCTATTGGGCGGCGGTTCAGTTGAGCTGCTGTGACGTCGCTGTGACGCTGAACGAACCGCCCCCTTATAAAGGAGATGGTTCGCCGGTCACAGCGACGTCGCATTTCAGGTAAGTAGTGTGACGGGTCCGCGCGATGTTGTGTGCCACGGGCAGCGATTTGCCCATGTTGCACAACTGATGGGGGCGGGTACCCACGCTAGCGATATCGGTCACGATAATCATAGCATGTAAAGCGGCCTTAAGACCGGACAGCCCTTTAAGTAGATTATTTATTTAACCAGTTCTGAACCAAACTAGACTTTGAATATCAAGTGGCAGTCCATGTTTTACTCTGCACTGATGTTTTAAAACATCAGTGAAGAGTAAACATGGATTACGTGGAGTCAGGGAGCTGGCTGTCAAACAGCAGACTACCACAAAGAAGGCCTGAATAATTGATTACCAACTCTGCCTTCATGATTGAACAAGGGCTTTAATTTCTTTGTCAATCCCATTAATCATGTGATTTCTGGGTTTAAGGAGAGAGCAGGAACCTAGGAAACCATGTCTGTTATGTTGTGCAGACAGGAGGCTCAACTTTCCCTTTAACTAGGTAGAGCTAATACAGCGGCCCCAATAACAACAACAAAATAGAAGTAAAGAATCTGTATTAATATGTTAAAATAGTCCTCAAAGGTCTTTTTAAGACTGTATGAGGGACACCTTGTGTTTAATAATAAAAAATAAAAGAAAAAAAGCAATAGAAAAAAATTGCAGCACTTTTGGTTTTTTAGACCCTTTTTAAAAGCACATGTATGAGGAGCTCCAGAATATCCTGGTCCTTAGACAATAAATTATATATATGTGGTTACCATATCCTCACTGCAGAACACTTACCAAAGACCAGTGGACTACACGAGTGGTGACAGATTGTATAAGCATTATTAAAAGTTTTTTGTTTAGCTTATTTTGTCCACATCCTTCTTTTTTAATTTTTTTTGTCAAATCTTGGATAACTTCCTTTATAGATAATTTTTTAAACATCACAAACATAAGTTACAAAAATAAAGCCGGGGAATATGTGGCGACTTAACATGTCATGCATCAAAGTTTGAAAAGTGTTGCGGGAATAGATAACAAGACCCGACCTACATATTTCCTTCCTGTTGCACCTGTCAATCAGATAGCAGTGCATTGCTGGAACTTTACTTGCACTTATTTCTGAAATAACACATCCAATCTCTGAACAAAAGGTATATTTACATTCAGCATCCTAGCGCCAGTATAGCACTGGCTTTACTTTATATATGAAAATCCTAATGCTCGGTTCCCTGTAAATGTGACCTGGACAGCTCTTTTAACTTGTCAGTTTTAGACTTAAAGACTTTATTAAACAATACTTCTGGATCATCTATTCTTCAACTCTTTATTTTATCATTCATCTGTTATTCATTCTAGAATTTTTCTTAACAAGCTGACAACTGATGATTGGAATAGCCATACACACTTTGTTACAGATTAAGCAGATCCTTCTCCATTTGACAACACAATAGTATCTCCTGGTTGTGCATTTTTAAATCAGAAGAAATAATCTCAAAACGGCAAAATGCAGAGATGAAATTCAAGTGTTTCCTAATACTGACATGTCAGATGTGATGATAGGTCCTCTATAAGGCAGTTGCGATGCTTGTTTATCAGTATTTGTCATGAATATTTTCCCAATATTACAAAGCAGCCATTCCACAGAGCTCTATATGGACCTCCTCTACATGGACTGAATGTAGAATACATGTGCAAGTGAGGTCCATTTTTGCTGCAGATATTCCTTGAAATTTAAGTCACAGCGCTGCTAATATAATATGCATCAATTTTTAACGAGAAAATCTGCTATATAGTCACTCTGTAGTGATGTAACCTGAAAATGTTAAGTATAAAACTTAGTTGATGAACGGTTTGTTTTAGCCAAAGATGGGATGGCTGTATAGTCAGGATGAAATGAACACCAGACTGAGATTCTATCATTTTAAGCTTTATATTAATTTTCTGTTGCAGAAAAGCCCAAGAAGAGAATAAAAAAGTTGTCCTGGCTGGATGTGTTCCTCAAGCTCAACCAAGACAGGACTACCTGAAAGGTCTCAGTATTATTGGGGTAAGATTAATTATGCTCTGGGCCATTCCAAGACATTGAAAATTGGCTACTTAAATGAATTATGAATTCATAGCACAAACTTCAAAGTATTAAAATGGAAATTATGATTTGATATATTGTATTTTTATCAAGGAAGAAAATAATTGACAATGTTTTACCATTGCTAGGTGGTTTAATAGGCAACATAAAAGACTCTGATGCTGACGTTTTCTCCAGTTTGAGAAAACAGCCAGATTTAGAGTCTTCTGAGGACTCAAGACCTCCTGTGTTTGAGTCAGTGACTAAGCCATGTTTAGCTGTTTTCTACTGGCTAAGCATGTACAAATTTCTATTTTTTATCTTATTAGCGTTTCGTGTGTCTTTTCATGGCAGGATATTTTTTTCCAACATTTTTACAAGCGTATAGTGATGATCGAGCACTACCATGCTTGGGGTGTTTGGTACTCGTAACAAGCATTTTGACGCTTGGACAGGCGTTGTTTACTTGAATCAGCACTCCTCCCATTTGGCACAGGCGTTTTTAAGTAGCAGGAGATTGCAAAGAGGGGTTCTGCCATGTTTGCTCCCAGTTCACACACTGGAAGCTTGTGGAAGGGGAGTGTATAGCTGTTTTCACAGAGTGCTGGTGCTGTGTGGCGGCCATTGTTGTGTGGTTTTGTGGCGGTGGGGCCTGGAGTCATGGAGACTCTGCCGTGCAGCATGGGTGTTGTGTGGCACCAGGTCATCTGCCCTGCTGGTGCATTGCTGCTGCTGCAGTGGTTGGCACACGGTGCCGCACCTTTAAGGCATAGATTAGGGACCCACTCAGAGTTTTGCCGTGACGTGGCAGTGGGCTTCATACAGTCTGATCAGAATGTTAAACCAAGAACCTCATGTTCAGTTATTTAATTTTTGCATAGCGGCTTTAAATCAAAGTATGATTTTGGGATGTGCGATTCATGTCTTTTTCTCCTGGTATGCTCATTTACTGAGTATAATAGAGGTCTATGGGGAACATTTTCTGGAAAAATGCTTGAGTTCCCCATAGACTTCCATTATATTCCGTAAACTAGTAAAACCCGTCCAAGCGTCAAAATACTTGTTAGGAGAACCGAGCACCCGAGCATGGTAGTGCTCACTCTTCACTATAGGCGTACAGTATTTGATTATTTTCTATATACTGTATTCAGTGTTCGAGCGTGTGACTGGTTAAAAACTTCCAGAGATAAACCGCTTCTATGTCTAGAAAGACCCAGCAGCCCCGATGTCCTGTGATCATGTGTAGTAAGAGCAAACTATACTGTATAAATAAATGCTGCCTGATAGGTGCACTTCCTCAATTGTCACACATCACAGGATTTTTTTTACAGGGTTTACATGAATGCGCAGATTTCTGCAATCTGAGCGAATAAGGATATCTCTAGTCATTCAATGTCTTACAGCTGATTTGCTTAGGATTTCTCTTTTCCTTCCATCTAACACGTAAAAATTAACGAGACCATTCTGCAGTGCTGGCACCAAATGCTTGCATGTTGTTTTTACCACTCAAAATAATAACTGGCGTATTTGTCGACAGCGCCAGTGTTATTTATAAGCCTTGGCTGTAAAGAGGGGTTTTTTTTCGTTTTTTTTTAAATGGACTTTATATAAATTTTTCCTTTTAGTAAGTGCCAAATCAAGTCCCAGCCCCTGAAACGCTTACCATATGCTGTTTGGGCAGTTGGTGTAAATTATTGCCTCTTTTTGGCATTAATGTTATGTACACCTGGGTCATTTTCATGTGGCGTGCCTGTCTGTGCAGATTTCTTGCTTGATTTATAGATATGTTATAATTAGCATAGTATGTTATGCATAGATAAACCTTTATTTTAGTATTCTCTTGCTGCATTTTTGTGTTTGCAATATGTTTTAACTGCTAGGTGCTTAGTTTTACTCAGACTTCTTAACCCCTTCACCCTTAAGCCTGTATTCGCCTTCATGACCGGGCCATTTTTTCTTTATTCTGACCAGTGTCACTTTATGATGTAATAACTCTGGAAGCATACAACATTTCCCGGTGATTCTGAGAATGTTTGTTTTTTTTCTTGATACGAGGGGCTGCTGATAAGTCTTTGGCTTTACCCAGGAAGAAACAAGATAGGATGATGTCAACACACTTCTTACATTGGTATTCCAAGTTCTGTAAGCCTAGCAAAAAGAAGGATTTCGGTTGTGCCTCAAACCAGGCATCTGTAGCAGCCATGGCATTAGAAATGGTGTAAAATGTAATACCCTTGAAGTGTTTCTTCAGGTTTGGAAACAGATGATAGTTGGAGGGAGCCAGTGCTGGTGAATAAGGTGGGTGGTCAACCAGCTGGAAGCCCAGCTCTGCCAGCTTTGCCATGGTCGCTTGTGCAGTGTGAGCGGAGGCGTTGTCTTGCAGGAACAAGATTCCTTTGGACAGCTTGTCGCGCCTTTTGGCCTTCAGAGCTGCCTTCAATTGGTCCAAAAGTTCATTGTAATACCTTGCATTGATGGTGGGACCCTTTTGAAGGTAATCCATTAGCAGCACGCCCTCCTTATCCCAGAACACAGACGCCATCACCTTAGTTACTGATTTTTGCACTGAACTTCTTTTTACAAGGAGAACCACTGTGCCGCCACTCTTTTGACTGCTCCTTGTTTTCAGGGTCATATAAATAAATCCAGGTCTCATCCGTAGTGACCAGTCGATCCGGGAAGTTCTTATCAGTCCGTAAACGCTGACAAATGGACCAGGAAGTTTTCACTCGTATGCTTCTCTGATCTGTTGTAAAAACATTTGGCGACCCACTGTGCAGATAGCTTCCTCATGTCCAAATGTTCATGGATAATGACACAAACACGTTCATGGGAAATCCCCATGATGTCTATTACTTTAGCTGAAATTTGTGGATACTCCAGTAAGAAGTTGTGCACAGCATTGACGATCTCCGGATCAACAACCTCTCTTGGTCGTCCAGGGTGTTACTCATCCTTAGTGCTGAAGTGGCCCATTTTAAATTTGGCAAGCCAGTTTTTAACTGTGGAATATGAAGGACATTTATCCCCCAATGTCTGCGACATATCAGCATGAAAATAGATTTACTGAGGCTGGGAGGATAGAACATCCAATATCAAAATGGTTCTTTAGAGTCCACAATGAGTCCACACAAAGGACTCCAATCTGGGGGCACCACCCGGTAATGTGACACCAAGGAAAATGCAACAACAGTCATTAGATGAGTCCCTTAAATCCAGCAGCATGACCGAGACAACACAATCCCACGTGGCAGCTAATCTTCAATGTCCAATAGTCCATACACAGGCACCAGGACCTGGCCTCAGCAACAGATCCTAGCCCTTCACCCAACAAAGCATCAACTAACTAACAAAACATGTGGCCGAATCTTCCACCTCTCCTTAGATCCACCCCCTTGGTTGATCAAGGGTTCACACCCACTTTTTGAGTAGGAAGCTATATATGGAGAAGTTTCCAGAAATTACAGGCTTTTATTGGATTAGTCACATGCGGAGAAGAACAAAGACACTGTTGCCCACTAGATGTTGACCTAGGCCTGATTATATTAAAGTCCAGAAACCTAGGCCAGGGAGGGACAGGCTGTTAAAAACCCTTTCCCCTCTTTATTTTTGTACAGACTAGTGACCTCTACGGGTCCCTTGTCAAGTACACAAGTCATGGCTGTCATGACTCAGGCCTCCTCCTGCCTGGACAATCCATCTGCATTTCGGTGTTGGCTGCCTTTTCCATATTGTATGGTAAAGTTATCTGGTTGAAGAGCCAGGCTCCATCGTAGTAAGCGTCCATTGTCCCCCGAGACTCAATTTAACCAGGTGAGGGGAATGTGATCAGTAACCACAGTGAATTCTCGTCTATACAGATATGGCCTTAGTTTCATTAGGGCCCATACTACAGCCAGGCATTCCTTTTTAACAGTTGCATAGGCCACTTCTCGGTCCAGCAGTTTCCTGCCAAAGTGGGCAATGGGGTGCTCCTCCCCAGCTGCATTCACCTGAGTACAGCTCCCAGTCCATAAGAAGAGGCATCCGTCTGAATAATGAATTTCCTCTTGTAGTGTGGAGCTACCAGAACAGGGTCACAGACCAAGGCGTCCTTCAGCAGGCTAAAAGCCTCATCACCGACTGGATTCGAGGTCACCACCAGGGGCATTGTTTTCTCATTGAGGTCTGTAAGGGGCTTGGCCACAGTGCTGAAATGAGAAACACATTTTCGGTAATAACTGGCAGTGCCCAAAAAGGCCATAACATGTTTCTTGGTTTGGGGTACAGGCCAACCTCTAATAGCCTGGATTTTGGCAGGTTCAGGATGTAGCTTCCCTCGTCCTACTCTATGCCCTAGGTACTGTATTTCACCCTTTCCCAACTGGCATTTATCAGGTCGAATGGTTAGGCCTGCTGCAAGAATCCGGTCAAGAACAACAGCTACTTGATTCAGATGTTCCTCCATGTGTGGCTGAAGATGACGATATCATCCAAATAGGCACAAGCAAAATCACCGCATCCCCGGAGGATCTGGTCCACCATTCTCTGAAAGGTTACAGGGGCGTTCTTCATTCCGAAAGGCATGTTTAGAAATTCATACACACCAAAGGTGGTTATAAAAGCCAACCTTTTTCTCCCTCCCTCCGTTAGAGGGATTTGCCAGTATCCCTTACTGAGATCCAAGGTAGTGACATATCGGGCCCCAGCTAGCCGGTCTAGGAGTTCATCAATATGGGGCATTGGGTAAGGATCACTGATGGTATGGTCATTTAGTTGTCTGTAGTCCACACAGAATCGAGTACTCCCACTTTTCTTGGGTACTAACACCACAGAAGAGGCCCAAGGGCTATTGGAGGCCTGAATTACCCCAAGCTGTAATATCTCCTCAATTTTGTGCTGCATGGTGATTTTAACTGATTCTGGTACTCGGTAAGGAGTCTGTTGTATGGGACAGATACCCTGAGTGTCCACTTGATGTTGGGTTACTGTGGTTCGACCTGGTTGGGTTAAGAACGCAGGCTGTCTCTGATGGAGCACCCCCAGCATTTTGGTTTTCTGTAAGGAATCCAGGTGGTCTCTCAGAGGAACGTGTTCCACAGTGGATGGTGCTCTTGCGGCTTCCACAAGATCAGGTAGGGAGTCCTCATCCTCCTGACTGTCTTCTGAAGCCATCCGACAGCTTGCGATCATTGGTAGGGTCCGGTCATGCTACTCCTTAATCATATTCACATGGACAGTCTTTTGTCTTAGGCCTTGATCATCTAAAGCAAGAAGGTAATTAGTGTCATTAAGTTTTCGGAGAACCCGGAAGGGACCCTCCCATGTTGTCTGCAGTTTTTTTTGCTGTTGGGGGAACAATCATTAAAACCTATTTTTCTTCTGCAAACTCCCGATAGCGTGCTCTGCGGTTGTACCATGTTTTCTGTCTGGTTTGAGCCATCCTTACAATGATCCTGA
Organism: Anomaloglossus baeobatrachus; assembly: GCF_048569485.1. NCBI lineage: Eukaryota > Metazoa > Chordata > Amphibia > Anura > Aromobatidae > Anomaloglossus > Anomaloglossus baeobatrachus. Next base: position 222,666,365 of record NC_134358.1, on the reverse strand, counting down.
GCAAAACTAGCAAGTTGAGCCAGAGTTTCCCGAAGCTTTAGGACATATGGAATAGCAGGGGCATCCTGTATTTTCAACTTGCCCCTCCCAATATTCTTTTAGTAGGGTTAAGGGTCCTCTAACCTTTCTTCCATAGAGTGGAAAGGGAGAAAACCCAGTGGAATCCTGGGGAACTTCCTGATAGGCAAATTCGAGATGGGGTAAGTATTTCTCCCAGTCTGAATCCCTGTCAGTGAAGGCCCTTAGCATACTCTTCATAGTGCCATTAAATCGTTCACAAAGTCCATTTGTTTGAGGATGATAAGGTGTCGTTCGGATCGCTCGTACCCCACAAGTGCGCCAGAGACACTGTACCAGCTCTGACATGAACTGGGAGCCTTGGTCTGATAGGATCTCACTTGGGAATCTCACTGCTGCCACCAGTTTGTGACGGAGTGTGCAACAGAGCAGTAAGGGACACCAGGCCGAGGAACAATCCAACAAGATTTATTGAGGGAGGGAGCATAGAATATTTAATATCAAAATGGTTCAGTTCACAATAAGTCCACTCAAAGGAAACATATCCGGGGGCGCCACCCGGTAATCCGATGCCAAGGAAAATGCATCAACAGTCCTTACATGAGTTCCTTAAATCCAGCAGCGTGGCCGAGACAACACAATCCCATGTGGCAGCTGATCGTCAATGTCCAAAAGTCCATACACGGCACCAGGACCTGGCCTCAGCAACAGATCCTAGCCCTTCACCCAACAAAGCATCAGCTAAAAAAACATGTGGCTGAATCTTCCACCTCTCCTTAGATCCACCCACTTGGATGGCCAAGGGTTCACACCCACTTTTTGAATAGGTGGCTATATATGGAGAAGTTTCCAGAAACTACAGGCTTGTATTGGATGACTCCCATGCGGAGAAGAGGAAAGACACAGTTGCCCACTAGATGTTGACCTAGACCTGCTTACATTAAAGTCCAGAAACACAGGCCAGGGAGGGACAGGCTTTTACAGAAGTGACTTTCAGAAGACTACAGTTTTTCCCCAAAAATAAGACACTCTCGTATTATTTTTGGCCCGAAAAATGCGCTAGGGCTTGTTTTCAGGGTAGGGCTTATTCTCAGGGAAATGAGGGTTAGGGGTAAGTTTACCACCTAAAAAAAAGCTGATCCCACCCCCCCTTCCAAGGAGACTCATACTTACCAGACTCTAAACGTCTGCGTCACTTCCAGGTACTTCTGAGATCTTCGGTGGGCGCCCCCAGCAGGTATGCTCCAAATCAGTCATCCCCTGCTTCTGGCCGGCACACACAGACACATCAGATCGCACACACAGAAAATCCAGTGATACCTGTTGCTTCTGGCCGGCAGGGGAACCTGGGACGCCGTGCAGTGGAGCGTGAGGTCCTCAATGTGTTCCACCGCAGGTCCTTGCATTTGACTGCATCTCTGGTTCCCCTGCTGGCTAAAAGCAATCGGTATCATCAGATGTGGTGAGTGTGGGTGTGCGATCTGATGTGTGTAAGTGTGCGATCCACTGCAGGTCCTTGATGTTTTCCACTGTAAGTCTTCCTGTGTGAGGTCCTCAATGCGTTCCACTGCAGGTCCTTGCATTTGACTGCATCTCTGGTTCCCCTGCCGGCTAAAAGCAATCGGTATCATCAGATGTGGTGAGTGTGGGTGTGCGATCTGATGTGTGTAAGTGTGCGATCCACTGCAGGTCCTTGATGTTTTCCACTGTAGGTTTTCCTGTTAGGCGTCTGGTGAGTATGAGGGTCTTCTGTCTTCTTTCTTCTCTCTTTTGGGGGTGTCTGCATTCTATAATAAAGTGTCCTGCATTATTCTTTACCTTTTTTGGCTGCATGGACACTTCATTTTTGAACCGCGACTAGGGCTTATTTTCAGGATAGGGCTTCTATTTAAGCTTTACAGTAAAAAAATGAACATTTCTTATTTTTTTAGGGTAGTGCTTATGTTCAAAGAAAATATCCAAAACTGACACCATTCTGAAAACTGCACCTCTTAAACTGCTCAAAACCACATGCAAGAAGTTCATTAACCCTTCATGTGCTTCATTGGAACTAAACCAATGTGGAAGGAAAAAATAAAAATTGTACTTTGACATAAAAATGTTACTTTGCTCCAAAATTTAAATTTTCAGAAACATAACAGGAACATTGCACTGTACAACTTTTTGTGCAATTTCTCCTGAGTACGCAGATACGTTACATGTGTTGAAAACCCACCGTTTGGGCGCATGGCAGGGCACAGAAGGGAATGAGCGCCATTTGACTTTTTGAACACAAGCTTTGCTGGAATCATTAGTAGACTCCATGTTGCAATTGGAGAGCTCATGATGTGCCTAAACAGTGGAAACCCTTCCACAAGTAACACCATTTTGAAAATTAGACCCTCCAATTAATTTATCTAGATATGTTGTGAGCACTTTCAACCCCCAAGGGCTTCACAGAATTTCATGAAGTTGAGTCGTGAAAATGAATGTTGCTTTAACCCCAATTTTTTCATTTTCATAAGGGAAACATTAAAAAGTGAGCCTCAAAACGTGTTGAGCAATTGCTCCTGAGTACGCTGATACCCCATATGGGGTGAGAAACTACAATTTGGACACACTGTCAAGTTATGAAAGGAAGGAGTGATGTTTTAGAGCACAGATTTTGATGGAATAATCTATTGGTGTCTTCGCGTTTGGAGAGTCCTTTATGTGCTGAAACATTGGAAATCCCCCATTTGTTACTCTATTCTGCAAAGTGACCCCCCCCCCCCAAGGAATTTATCTAGACATGTGTTGAGCCCCTTAAACCCCCAGATGCTTCCCAGAATTTTAGAACATAGAACTGTGACAATGAAAAAAATGGATTCTTCCCACAAAAATGTTGTTAAAGCAAATTTATTCATTTTTACAATAGCAGGAGAAAATGGACCCCAAAATGTGTTGTGCAATTTCTTCCGATTACGCTGATGTTCTATATGTGATGAGCAACTACTATTTGGACACACTGTCGAGCTCTGAAAGGAGGGAGTGATGTCTTGGAGCTCAGATTTTCATAGAATGGCCTGCAGCCGTCATGTTGTTTTTGGAGAGCCCTTGAGGTGCCAAAATAGTAGAAAGCTCCCACAAGTTGTTATTATTATTATTATTATTATTATTATTATTATTATTATTATTTAGAGCACCATTGATTCCATGGTGCTGTACATGAGAAGGAGGTTACATACAGAATACATATACAAGTTTCAATAGACAGACTAGTACAGAGGGAAGAGGGCCCTGCCCTTGCGGGCTTACATTCTAAAGGATTTTGGGGAGGAGACAGTAGGTGAGGTGTAGGTTGGGCGGCAGCTTCGCACGTTGGAGGTGCGGCAGCTTCGCACGATGGTGGTGCGGCAGCTTCGCACGGTGGTGGTGCGGCAGCTTCGCACGGTGGTGGGGCAGCAGCTTCGCACGGTGGTGGGGCGGCAGCTTCGCACAGTGGTGGGCCGGCAGCTCCGCACGGTAGTAGTGCGGCAGCTCCGCACGGTGGTGGGGCGGCAGTGGTGAGGTTGGGGAGGAGGTGGGATGGGATGGGGTCAAGTGCGCAGGTGGTGAGGTGCGCTTTTGAGAGAACATGTGCAAGCTCTCCTTCGATGATGGTGGGGAGGAAGTTTATGGGGGAGGGGCAGTGGTCTGTTATATGAAGGGGTTGTGGTGGTTGAGCAGAAAAGACTTGTCTGGTTTGGTCGATCTTTTCTTTGAAATGTGTAGCAAATGTGGGCGAAGGAGGGAGTTAAAAGTATTAAATAGCGGTTTGGGGTTGTGTGTTAAAGAGGGTATGTGAGCTCTGAAGTATTCCTGTTTAGCAGAGGTAAGGGCCAAGCGAAATGTGTGAATTGCATTTTTTAATGTGGTGAAGTCTTCCTGGGAGTGTGTTTTCTTCCAGCGCCGCTCTGCAGACCTAGACACTTGCCGAAGCTTTTTATTGAGGCTGTTGTGCCAGGGCTGTCTATTGATTTGTCTCACTTTGCCATGCACAAGAGGAGCAACTGAATCAATAGCTGATGTGAGAGTGGCGTTGTAGAAAGTGGTGGCACAGTTTGTGTCGTGGAGTGAAGATATGGAGGACAGTGGTAGGATAGAGTCAGAAAGGGTGTGTATGTTGAGGTGTGCAAGGTTTCTACGGTGGTGTGCTAGGTGCTGGACGGGGGGGGCAGGTGAGGAGGACATGGCTGAAAAGGTCAGTAGATGGTGGTCAGATAAGGGGAGAGGGGAGGTTGTCAGGTTAGATAGAGAGCAGAGACGGGTGAAGATTAGGTCTAATGTGTGTCCATCTTTGTGGGTGGCAGAGGCGGACCACTGAGTTAAAGCTAAAGATGAAGCGAGGGAGAGGAGTTTGGAAGCCGCTGACTGGCGGGTGTCAGTGGGGATGTTGAAGTCACCCATGATGATAGTGGGGATGTCAGCAGAAAGAAAGTGTAGAAGCCAGGCAGAGAACTGGTCAATAAAGGCAGTGGTTGGGCTCGGGGGTCTGTATATGACGGCCACTTGGAGGTTGGAGGGAGAATAGATGCGGACAGAGTGCACTTCAAAGGAAGGCAGGACAAGGGAGGGTAGAGGTGGGATTGGGTTGAAGCTGCAGTTGTTAGAAAGAAGAAGACCCACTCCTCCTGTCCGATGAGTGTAGCTGCTCTCGGTCTGGCGCCTCCTCCATCTTGTGCAGTCGCTTGTAATGCACAGGTGCAAGGTAAGGTCAAAGACCGCTCGTGCATGCGCACTACAGTACTTTGATCTGCCCTCAGCTGCGCAGAGAGAAGTGAGCTTGTGCAGGAGCGCAATGGAGGCCTCTGTGTGGACGTGTAGGACTTGTCATACACACAGAGCTGGGAAGGAGGATGGCGATCGCACAAGATGGAGGAGGCACTGGACCATGACCAGCAACACCTATCTGACCAGACCACCCTCTAGGTGAGTATAATAAAGGTGTTTGTTATGTTCTACAGAGCGCCTGGGATATAAGAGCTTATTGGTAGTGGCCGTAGCTCATAAGGGAAAAACCTGGTGACAAGTGTATGAAATTAGTCCTTAGCTTGCTACTTTCTGGCCTGCTTTGTATTGATATCAATGAACATTCTTCTTTCCAAACCAACAAAGGACAAATTATTTTCTTGTGAGATGCAACCATTTTCTAAGGTTTACATATTTTCTTCTAACTGTAAATGTATACTTATCATATTCGGAGGGAATAAAAAGTTTCACAGTACTAAGAATGCATATTTAGCCACTGCTAGAACCAGCTTTATTTTGTGTTCTGTGATTTTCGTTGTGCAGTGATATTCTCCTTTGGCCAGTGTGTATATTACTGGCGCATTAAGGGACATTTTTCACTTTAAATGCTTTGTCCAGGAAATTTGTCTCCGAAGCTGTATTGTAAATCTGTAACCAAGGTCAGTTTGGGAAGTGCCGTTAACACGGGAACGATAAGAAACAAAATTGGATTTCTGAGCAGTGGTAGTGTGCATCAGAAGTAATGACCTGAATTAAGTTTGGCAAACATATTTAAACTTTAATCTTTCACACAGTCTCGCCCGAGCATGATCTTGTCTTGATCAAGGCATAAATGTATGCTTTCCTAATATATCAGACAAAATTAATCAGCGCCTGCCTAGGAACAGAGCAGGTGACTTTTACTTTGGCTGAAATGGCGTGTGTGCTAATTTTACGTTGGATAAAAAGGCATTTGGAGAAAGATGGGCTTTCCTTTATCGTGTTCTACAACTGCTGATTTAAATTAGCATTCAGTGGGTTTGAATAATATTAAAAATCTGACCTAAATGAGGTTAGGGATTATACCTGTTACTGATGCCCTTCAGTATAAATATATTTAAATGGAGTTGTGTGAGGTACAGAACGGTGTAGAAGAACTACAGGCTTACTTTACCTCTAATTATGGATGTATAAAATGCTCTTGTTCATTTATATATCCTTACAGCAATCTCTGTTGCTCTCCATAAAACAGTAGTTAAAATTGTGAATGCTTGCAGCTATGGAAAAGATTTATCAAAGGGGTTATCCAAGAATTATTCCTTTATTACTTTGACATGCTGTATGTAATAGAGATGTGAAGTTGTTTCAAGATAAGGATGTTGTTATAGAGCTTGATGAAGACCTCAAGACGAAGTAGAAACGCTTAGCTCTTGTGTCAATTAAATTACATGCGCTAATTCATATTGCTTTTCTGGTGAATTGAGGTTCTTATGCCATTCAAGTCAAGCTTTGTATACCAGGAAAGAATGGATTAATAATCCGCGCTGCCGGTGGAAAGGACAGAAAAGGATGAAGCCAGATGAATAGAATCCAAGTAGTTAGTCAACTCATTTCAAAGTAATTAAAAACTTTTTCCTCAGGACAAAATTTCATGCAACAGTGATATTTTGTCATGAATGTAGGGCATTAAATGAAGCATGTAGTGGGGATTTTTTCATCTCAAACAATTTCTTGAAACAAAAGCCAACAACAGGCCAATAACGTGTCATGTGGCCTTGAGCATCAATTACAGCATGACAATGACATCTCATGTTTAGGGCTGGGCAAACCCGGACTGAAAAAGTCCGGATCCACACAGTCTCAAAGTTGCCCGGGTGCAAGACCCGGGCCCATGATTCCGGATGTTTGATCCGGAACCGGGACTCGAGAAAATAAAAAAAAAATAAAGGAATAATACAGAAAATAAGAATGAAGAAAGTGCTATATACTTACCCAGGCTCCGGCCCGGTTGTACTCTGCTCCCATGCTGCTGTATGCTGGTCCTGTGGCCTCCCTGGGCCGCTCATTTCATATGCACTGCTTTCCCCGCCCACCAGCTGGCCTCGCGTCTGTGATTGGTTGCAGTCAGATGCACCCCCGGTCTGTATGACGCTTCTCCTTTCATTCACTCACCACTCATCCCGACTCATTCATTCTGCACTCACAGCAGGCAGCCAAGCTGCTCTATTTCCGCTCGCTGTGGTATTCAGATGTAGCAGAGCTGAATCATCGTGGAACCTCGTGTGGATTACTTCGGATCTGCAGGTTGTGTTGGGGTTACTATAGTGGTAAGAGTGTGGGTTTTGTATTTTATTCCAAATAAAGGATTTTTTTGGTATTTGTTTACTTTCATTTACAGATTAATGATGCAGGTGTCATAGACGCCTGTTCCATCATTAATCTAGGGCTTTGTGGCAGCTGTACGCTGTTTTAACTCATTATTACCCCTATTGCCACCACATCAGGGCATTCAGGATGAGCTAGTAAAGCATCGGGCTTGTTGCATCTAATGGATGCGACAATTCCGGGTAGCTGGAGGCTGATATTTATTTTTAGGCTGAACCTTTCCAGCCTGAGAATATAGCCCTAGCTGTCAGCTTTTTCTTGGCTGGGTATGAAAATTGGGGGAACCGCATGTCGTTTTTTCTAAATATTTATTTAAATAATTAAAAAAACAAAAAGAAAATGCATGCGGTTCCTCTTAGGCCGGAGTCACACTTGCATGAGTCTCTCATCGCATCGCCCATCACAGCTGCACACACTCTTTTGAGCGGGTTCGACTGCATTTAGTTCTATGCAGCTGCACGCTCATTTCTGGAGAGCATCAGGCCGTGCCGGAAGATGCGATGCGAGACTAGCCTAAGTGTGACTCTGGCCTTACGGTGCGCTCACAAGACCCATATGACTCTCACGAGTCTCGCATCACATCACCTTACAGCCGCACATGCTCCAGACATGAGCGTGCAGATGCATAGAACTACATGCAGCTGCATGCTCCTGTCAGGAGAGTGTGCGGCTACCGGGCTCGCGGAGGTGTGTGACTCTGGCCTTATTTTGATACACAGCCATGATAAAGCCCAACAGCTGGGGGCTGCAGCCGTGGGCTTTATCTGTGCTGGTATCAGAATTCGGAGCCCTACGCTGATTGTTCTCTTTATTAATTTATTTTTATACCATGATACTAAGCCGCAGACAGCTGCACTGCTTTCTCCACCCACCGGTGGTCCTGGCACCTGTGATTGGTTACAGTCAGCTGACATGCTGTCCTTCAGGGTGGGGACATGTCTAACTGCAACCAATTACACTATTCAATGAGGGTTAATTGTCAACTCCGGAAAGGAAAGTTTGACCTGGAAGCAGCTTGCCGCCATGACGGAGGTTTAGTGAGTACATCGCACACATCTACCACCCCTATCCCTTCTACCAACATTTTTAATCTCCGGATTCTGGTTCCCATAGGCTTGTATGAGTACCAGATTCTGGACCGGATCAGGTTTTTTTTTTTTGTTTTTTTAATTCAGCAGGGACCCGCTGGTCCCGGTTTTCTGCAAGTTTGACCAGCTCTACTCATGTTGTTCACAAGCGGAATTATTGTTTGCAGAGGCATGGCATCCCACTCTTTTTGAAGGGCAGCCCTCAGTTCATTGAGTATCTGTGGTAAAGATGTACTAGCCTCTACACTGTGATTCAGCTGATCCCATTGGTTTTCAGGTCTGAAGAAAGTGCAAGCCACTCCATTTAAAGTACCCCCAGTCTCCAGAAGCCGTTCCCTAATGATGCGACCTCAATGAGCTGGGGCATGGTCGTCCATGTAGATGAAATTAGGCCTGTGTTGTTCATGCAGAGGCACAATGACTGGATTATTGATGTTATTCCAGTAGTAAAGGCTTGTCAAGCTACCATTCACAAAATGTAGGGCAGTTCTGTATTGACTAAACACACCTGCTCCCACAGTAACACCACCAGCACCACGAAAGGCTCTTCTGGTGAGAACAGTGGCTGATGCATAGTGCTCTCCTTAACGTCTCCAACATTGTTGGTGGCCATCATTTCTCCTCAGCGTGAATCAACTTTCATCAGTGATCAGCATGGAGACCCATTAGTCCCTTATCCAGCAAGACGATGACGCCTGTGTGTGGGGATGAGGTCAGGTACCCTTGCAGGTAGTCTAGCACGCAGACCACACTGATATAAACTCTTTTGAATAGTCTGGCGAGACACTTGCTTGCCTTTGACCTCCCTTAAATGTGCTTTAAGCTGTGTGCAATTTATTATCCGGTTCCGAAAGGCATTCTTTACAATGAAGATGCTGAAGATCTGGGGCACGGTCTGCACCAATTGTACAGATGAATGTGCCCTTACCGTATATTGTTCATCAGGAAGCAGTGACGCTCCGTTACAATTCTGTTTAGAAAAGTTATAGTTTAATACTCCGATTTCTCAAATCACAGATGATAGACTTGATGGGGACAAATGTTTTTCTGCCGGTATACCACAGTCATTTATTTTTAGCACCCGTAAATGTTTGTGTTTAACCAGACTGGAAACTTTGGTTACTGACCCATCCATAAGTAAAGCTGTCAAAATACATTGTTTTGTTTTTTTTCTCTCCATAATTTCTTCAGCACTTAACATTTATTTTTTCTGCTTTAATGGTAATTGGTAGTTTTTGTTCTCCTTCGATGTTACATGGCGTTTGCAATTTAGTAAAAAATGTTTTTTTTTCATTTTCACCATTTTGTTTATTTTAAAAATGTATGCGGTTTATTCAGTTTAACATCTTGATGTTGGTCAGTTGCTTTTGGTATTGGTAACATCCCTTAATTGTCTTAATAAACTATATCAGACATACCAGATACTGTATCAAACTTTTACAACTACTGATAAATCAAATGGTCTGATAAGGTTTAAAAATATAATTTTCTTAACCACTACCCTTACTCAAAAACTCCTTTTTTTTTCCATTAATGCAGCGGTGAATCATTTTCTTAAGCCATCTGTTTCCATGGCATTCATATGCAATTATACATTTCTGTTCTCTGCTGGTGACTTAAACCTCAAAATTATAGAGTACAGAAGTGAAAATGAACACACAGACGAGCACACACTTTCAGGAGAAGTAAGCAATTTAATTAAAATTGATGCAAGTGAGGTTTTCAACATCCGAACCTGCCCTCCAAACCAAATGGAACAAAATGTAGTTCTGATTATTTGAATGCGGGTGAAAAGCTTTCAACTTGCAAGCTATTTGTGAGTATGGCTTTCTGGTGCCATGTCTTGCTTTAAAGCTATGAGGAATAGTGGGATCACGCAGGGCATCCACTTATCTCAAGGAGTGCAGCCGAATTAATTGTCACTGGCTTAAAAAGCCTGACAGTCCTCTATACAGCAGCATTTGCCATGGGGTGTTTCCACTTCAGATACTTGAGACTTACCAATGGAAATTTTGATTTATATACAGAAAGTGAACATTTGAAATTGTATTTGTTCTGTGCTGAGTAGACAAAAGAGATGAAACTAGTACCAAAGAAACCTACTGTTTCAACACATTTTATTTATTATTTTTTTTTTTTTTAGCATTTAATAACTTTTTTACTTAAAACATTTCTAATAAAGATCTTTTTTGAAGACCCATTCAATAAAAGTTTCTAAGTTGGCATTCAGCTCTACCATTAGTTTTAGCAATTTGTGACAAAATGGAACTTTCACAGCCCTTATAACCTTAACCAGTTATAATACATATATAATTGCCTTATTCTGTCTGTCTGTCTGTCTGTCTGTCTGTCTGTCTGTCTGTCATGCTCCGAAATTGTGTCCTTACGGTGACACAAAGCTGATTGGCCGCTGGGCTCGCCATGGCCCCGCCCCCCCACACAGATTGGCCTCTCGCCCCGGCTCTCTGCAGGCCCCGCCCCCCTCACGCAATGCACGCTCGCTTTGGCCCAACTGACACGGAGCCCCGATTCCCAGGTGAGTACACACACACATCAGATCACACTCACTCTCACACTCACTCTCACACACACCTCACACATCACAACATCCTGGGATATCGCTTGCTTCTACACCGGCTCCGTCAGGATCCCGGCAGCGCCACACATAACCTTGCGATGCTGGGATCTTGACGGAGGCCGTGAAAGCTGGTAACCATTATACACATCGGGTAACTAAGGTCCCTTAGTTACCCGATGTGTATCATAGTTACCAGTGTACACCGGCTCACACTCACTCTCACACACACCTCACACACACATCACATCGCATCCACACATCAAGGTCCTGCAGCTGCGGAAAATACAGACACATAACAGCACACACACATAACAGCACACACATAACAGCACACACATACACACACACAAATCAGATCACACTCACCCTCACACACACATCACATTGCATCCACATACTCACAACATCCTGGGATATCGCTTGCTTCTCGGTGGCGGTACTGTGCTGTTAGCTTCCAGGACCTGCGGGAGGATCACATGGCCAGAAGCATGTGATATCCCCGGATGTTGTGAGTATAAGCGCGTATGTGCGATATCGTCAGTGTCTGTGTGTGTGAGTGGATGCGATCGGGTGTGTGTGAGTGGATGCGATCGGGTGTGTGTGAGTGGATGCGATCGGGTGTGTGTGAGTGGATGCGATCGGGTGTGTGTGAGTGGATGCGATCGGGTGTGTGTGAGTGGATGCGATCGGGTGTGTGAGTGTCGGCAGAGGAGCACGGCGTGCTGGAGGAGGCTGGGAGCAGAGAGGCTGATCATGGGGAAGGCTGGGAGGAGAGAGGCTGATGCTGGGGGAGGCTGGGAGGGGGAGGCTGGGACGAGGGAGGCTGATGCTGGTGGAGGCTGATGCTTGAGGAGGCTGATGCTGGGGGAGGCTGGAAGGAGAGAGGCTAATGCTGGTGGAGGCTAATGCTGGTGGAGGCTGATGCTTGGGGAGGCTGATGCTGGGGGAGACTGGGAGGGGAAGGCTAATGCTGAGGGAGGCTGGGAGGAAGGAGGCTGGGAGGAGAGAGGCTGATCCTGGGGAAGGCTGGGAACGGGAGGCTGATGCTGAGGGAGGCTGGAAGGAGAGAGGCTGATGCTGGGGGAGGCTGGAAGGAGAGAGGCTGATGCTGGTGGAGGCTGATGCATGGGGAGGCTGATGCTGGGGGAGACTGGGAGCGGAAGGCTGATGCTGAGGGAGGCTGGGAGGGGGAGGCTGGGAGGAAGGAGGCTGGGAGGAGAGAGGCTGATCCTGGGGAAGGCTGGGAAGGGGAGGCTGATGCTGAGGGAAGCTGGAAGGAGAGAGGCTGATGCTGGGGGAGGCTGGAAGGAGAGAGGCTGAGGCTGGGAGGAGAGAGGCTGATGCTGGGGAAGGCTGATGCTGAGGGAGGCTGGGAGGGGAAAGCTGATGCTGGGGAAGGCTGGGAGGACGGAGGCTGGGAGGAGAGAGGCTGATCCTGGGGAAGGCTGGGAGAGGGAGGCTTATGCTGGAGGAGGCTGGAAGGAGAGAGGCTGATGCTGGCGGAGGCTGATGCTGGCGGAGGCTGATGCTGGGGGAGGCTGGAAGGAGAGAGGCTGATGCTGGTGGAGGCTGATGCTTGGGGAGGCTGGGAGAGGGAGGCTGATGCTGAGGGAGGCTGGGAGGAGGGAGGCTGGGAGAGGTAGGCTGAGAGAAGAGAGGCTGATGCACACACACACACACACACACACACACACACGCACTGCACAACACACCACACACACACACACACACACACACTGGGAACCACAAACAACTGTCCTACACAGACACCCACACACACAGACAACGCTGCACACACACAACACCCAACACACAAACACCGCGGCACACACAAATATACGCACATACCGCACAACACACACATTGCACAAAACATACCTCCCCCCAAAACACACCACACACACACAAACCGCGCAACACACACACACAACGCTACAGACACACAGCGCTCCACAAACAACGCAACACACGCAACACACATACAACACCGCTCTCACCCCCCGCCACACCCAGAAAACACCCAGAACATGTACAGCGCCTACACAAACACTTGGTAACTACACACAACAACATATATATATATATATATATATATATATATATATATATATATATAACAAAAATCATAAATGAACTACACAATACGTAAATTCTAGAATACCCGATGCGTAGAATCGGGCCACCTTCTAGTAATACAAATAATGGTCATCATGTAATATTATCTAAGTTTCAGCAAAGTTTCAAGTTCTTCAATTAAAGAATAAATTTAAAGGGGTTGTTCACCATTAGGACAGCCACTTCTGATTCCGCTTGTTTCCCGCAGTTAAAATAAAAGACCCTGTACTCCTGTTCATGCGTCGTTCCAGCGCTGTTGGTAATCGCGATTTGGGTCTATTGTGACGTCATGCTAGCCCCCCGTCCAATTACTGCTGACTTCTCTCATCCCACCTACGGACCAAATGAGTTAATCAACAGGGAGTGACGTTGCAGCTGCCACTCACCTGTTGATTGCTCATTTGGTTCAAAGACGTGGTGAGAGAAGTCGGCGGTGATTGGATGTGGGGCATATGTGACGTCACAATGTCACATGAGCAGCAAACTGCGATTACTGACAGTGCTGTAACAGCGCCAGAATAATGAGTAGAGGGTTTGGGGTTTTAACTGGGGGAAACACGAGCTGCTGCAGTACCAAGCCTACAATCCCCTGCATATTGCAATACCAGCATTCTACATAACATAAGTCCTATGCACATGCTGTCCGCAAAATCTACAACAGGTATGAGAGTTTATGCTGCAAATTTTCACTGACTGTCATTCTTTTCAATACAAATGGTGAAATTACATTAAATGGACAATATTTTCGCACTGGAATCCACATTAATATCTGTACAATTTAGTCTGTCAATTCAATGCTGTTGAGTTGTGGTAAAATATCTGCTACTACAGAAATTCAGCAGGAGACACGTCTTGTGTGGGCATCCCCTTAAATAACAAATGACCTATGTACTGTAATCATACTTGCACATTCCACCTAAGCTCCTTATATTCTCTTTTATTCATGTTCTCTAATTGCTGTGACACCATTGTTTACATGCCCGGCTAGTATTCAAGCAGGAAAAATGCAACTCCCATGATCCTCTGCGGCACAGTTGTTGGTTTGAAAGTCTGCCCTCCATCTTTATTTTCAGAGAACCTCTAATCAGGTTTATGCTGCGTGGTCTGCATGGATCAGGCACTGACTGCACAATTGTACCACCTTGGCATATCAGCGTAAACGTGCTTAAAAAAGCCGACCAAGGACTGTCAGCTTTTCCTCAACCCAATCTTGTTGACAGACACTTCTACATTTAAATTGACTGAAACAGATATTCTCTCCTCCTCGCTCCAGTTGACTGACAGGTCCTGTGTGAGCATAAAGCTTGGCTGGGAACTATGTGTCTCAGCTGACAGTTTGAGCCCAGGTTCCTGGCCGGCTTCTCCTTGTTCCACTCCAGATGACGATCAGGTCTCTCCTTTTGTCCGTGCATATTTAGGGAGAGACCTATCAGTGAACTGAAGTTGGATGGAGAGGAACCTTCAAAGTATGTGTACCCTGATTAAGCATACTTGGCTACAATTTCTAAAGCCAGGGTCTGATTCATGCTCCCCATGGTTCGGGCAGGTTGAATCTGATGAAAGGTTCCCTTTAAATTATCATTCCTTACTCCTTATTTTCTGATGTCACTTTGCAGATATAAATTGAACAACTTACTCCACTTAAAAGTATAGAAGGATCTCCACCCGGACATTGGGAAAGTGTAAAATGAACCTGTCAGGTGCAATATGCACCCAAACCATGAGCAGTTCTGGATGCATGTTTCTAATCCCTGCCTAACTGTCCCTGCATCTAGTAGCATAGCTAAAGAGATCTTTAGAAAAAGTAATTGTAAAGATCTTTTATTATATGCTAATGAGGGCAAGGACTAGTTGTAAGGGCGTTAGTTCCTGCGCTCATTCTGCCCTTTTAGCATGTTAGCCTGCCCACAGGGGTGTGCTAATATGGTTTTCAATGCAGCATCATCAGCAGTGACGCACGTACCTGTGTCCGCTGTGACCGCTGATCTGAATGCCCAGCACTTCCGGTCATGCGCAGAATGAAGCTGGGTGTATGGCTTCAGAAAGGTCTAATGCGCATGATCTGACATCACAGAAATTCTGAAGAGAAGGGGAGGAATCTTGTATAATGAAGACTGGAGGCAGGCTTACTATCCGGGCAGCGCACGCCGCATAGCCCGGACGTTACAAGATATAAAAGAGGCTGTTTGTCAAGCGACCATCCAGGAGGCATACAGGTATGGCTAATTTCACCTTTATGCTACCTATATGCCCATATTAGTAATGTAAAAACCACAAAAGGGTGACAGATTCCCTTTAACCTTCGGACCAATCGTTTAACTTTTCTTAATCAATAACCTGCTGAATCAAATTTCAGTAACTCTCTCCAGACATTGGACTCGTAATTAGTAATTTTTGTCCTTGCCTTGTATGTTTTATATATTTATATATTTTTTTTTTCATTTTTACCTAACAAAAAATGTTATCACATTTTGAATGTGAAGCGTTTAATATAAAGCATATGTTGGGTCATTTGCCAAGACTGCATTTTTCCTGGACATTTTATAGGGTGTGAGATACTTTATTTTTTACTACTTAAAACATTTCTATCCGTCAGAAAGACCACTCCCTTTTATGTATGGAGTTTCCATTTTAACACGAATATAGATCTTGTTATGGAATTAAATTGTATGAAATGGTTTTATTGTAATCGATTTGTCACCAAATTTCATAATGCAAACTACATAAATGATCAAATGAATATCTAACACCTGATGAGGCTGGTGTGCTTACTTTCTCAGAATGGCTGTATGTTAGTTATCAAGTGGGCATGTTGGGAGTTCAGCTGTAGCTGGTTTTAGAATAATACGATCATTGCCATGTGAATTTTTATACATATTTTCTATTCCTTTCTCCTTAGGTGCAACAAATTGATCGAGTAGTGGAAGTTGTAGAAGAAACCATAAAGGGTGAGGCTTTGTGATAAGATCAGTTTATAAAATGTATTATTAATATCCTGAATAATTGCAAAGTTAAAGGGGTGGCCCGAAACGCAAATTAATTTTGATCCTAAATCCTTTAGTGCTATAATCTAATCTATTTTCTAATGTACTTTAATTATAGACTCCCTATCCTTCTTTCACTACACTAACGCTAAATAGATATGGATTTAGGACCACCCCTTTAGGAGTTTCTGTAGTAGTTGTTTTAGTGCCAACGACTTTAGCCAAAAACTTTAATGTCTGCATGTTTTACGTTTTTAAACTTTATTAAATAGACCAATCGGATTTACTAAGATTTGAAAATCTATCAGACCCAGCTTTCTAAAGTGTTCCCCTTCAGATATTAAAATGAGCATGTTTTAATTCCAGCAAGACAGTGAGTTACAGTATTCATGTGCTTAGTCTCTGCCCACCTCGTCTGACTGACCCGCTCTTTTAAAGGGAACCTGTCAGCAGAAATTTCCCCTAAAACCTAACAGATTCCCCCTCTGCAGCTCCTGGGCTGCATTCCAGAAAGGTCCCTGTTATTATTGTGCCCCCTTTCTGACCAAAAAAAAGAGTTTATAAAGAGGTACCTTTTTGGCTTCGGATTCTATAAATGTGACACGGGGGCGGGCAGCCTGATGGCCGTTATTCTGCCCCCTGGTCCTGTATGCCGCCCCCATCGCTGATTTCCATACTTTTGGACGCCGCCCACTGCTCCAGCCATCCCCGCGCATGCCCAGTGCCAGTCTCAAGGGACTGAGCACTGTGACTGCTGGTGACGTGTGCGCAGGCAAGTGATTATGGGCGGGACTGTGACTGTTATCAGCAAGTACCCGCCCATAATCTCGTGAGCGCGCAAACCTCTCCAGCGGTCACACTGTGCTCAGTGTAGATGCTAGACTGTATGGGCTGCTTCCAGGGATGACGTCCCTTTGTCACGTGATAGTATTTTGAACACGCGCCTATCACGTGACAAAGGGACGTCATCCCTGGAAGCAGCCCATACAGTCTAGCATCTACACTGAGCACAGTGTGACCGCTGGAGAGGTTTGCGCGCTCACGAGATTATGGGCGGGTACTTGCTGATAACAGTCACAGTCCCGCCCATAATCACTTGCCTGCGCACACGTCACCAGCAGTCACAGTGCTCAGTCCCGTGAGACTGGCACTGGGCATGCGCGGGGATGGCTGGAGCAGTGGGCGGCGTCCAAAAGTATGGAAATCAGCGATGGGGGCGGCATACAGGACCAGGGGGCAGAATAACGGCCATCAGGCTGCCCGCCCCCGTGTCACATTTATAGAATCCGAAGCCAAAAAGGTACCTCTTTATAAACTCTTTTTTTTGGTCAGAAAGGGGGCACTATAATAACAGGGACCTTTCTAGAATGCAGCCCAGGAGCTGCAGAGGGGGGAATCTGTTAGGTTTTAGGGGAAATTTCTGCTGACAGGTTCCCTTTAAGGTTACCGCCATCTGCTGCTGCGTAAAAACTCACTCTGCTTAGTAAAAGCTAAAGCTTGTCAAGATAGGTGAACAGAGATTGTTGTCAGGTCATTCTGGATCCTAGATTTTACTTTTATGCTTTGTTTCTGGCTGTTTCTAATTTTTCCTATTGAACTTGTGAACCTAAAAGGGGAAAGCAAAACATTCTTTAAAGGGCAGTCAATACAACGCAAAGACATGTCTGGGGTCCTACAGAGAGAGATGCTGGGCTTTGCTTAAGGTAATTGGTGATTAAGAAGAAGAGGCCTCCATTATTTAATGATGTAATAATACACACACACACATACACGCACACACACACACATATATATATATATATATATATATATATATATATATATATACACAGTTAGGTCCAGAAATATTTGGACAGTGACACAAGTTTTGTTATTTTAGCTGTTTACAAAAACATGTTCAGAAATACAATTATATATATAATATGGGCTGAAAGTGCACTCCCAGCTGCAATATGAGAGTTTTCACATCCAAATCGGAGAAAGGGTTTAGGAATCATAGCTCTGTAATGCATAGCCTCCTCTTTTTCAAGGGACCAAAAGTAATTGGACAAGGGAGTCTAAGGGCTGCAATTAACTCTGAAGACGTCTCCCTCGTTAACCTGTAATCAATGAAGTAGTTAAAAGGTGTGTGGTTTTGCATTTGGAAGCTGTTGCTGTGACCAGACAACATGCGGTCTAAGGAACTCTCAATTGAGGTGAAGCAGAACATCCTGAGGCTGAAAAAAAAGAAAAAAATCCATCAGAGAGATAGCAGACATGCTTGGAGTAGCAAAATCAACAGTCGGGTACATTCTGAGAAAAAAGGAATTGACTGGTGAGCTTGGGAACTCAAAAAGGCCTGGGCGTCCACAGATGACAACAGTGGTGGATAATCGTCGCATACTTTCTTTGGTGAAGAAGAACCCGTTCACAACATCAACTGAAGTCCAGAACACTCTCAGTGAAGTAGGTGTATCTGTCTCTAAGTCAACAGTAAAGAGAAAACTCCATGAAAGTAAATACAAAGGGTTCACATCTAGATGCAAACCATTCATCAATTCCAAAAATAGACAGACCAGAGTTAAATTTGCTGAAAAACACCTCATGAAGCCAGCTCAGTTCTGTAAAAGTATTCTATGGACAGATGAGACAAAGATCAACCTGTACCAGAATGATGGGAAGAAAAAAGTTTGGAGAAGAAAGGGAACGGCACATGATCCAAGGCACACCACATCCTCTGTAAAACATGGTGGAGGCAACGTGATGGCAGGGGCATGCATGGCTTTCAATGGCACTGGGTCACTTGTGTTTATTGATGACATAACAGCAGACAAGAGTAGCCGGATGAATTCTGAAGTGTACCGGGATATACTTTCAGCCCAGATTCAGCCAAATGCCGCAAAGTTGATCGGACCGCGCTTCATAGTACATATGGACAATGACCCCAAGCATACAGCCAAAGCTACCCAGGAGTTCATGAGTGCAAAAAAGTGGAACATTCTGCAATGGCCAAGTCAATCACCAGATCTTAACCCAATTGAGCATGCATTTCACTTGCTCAAATCCAGACTTAAGACGGAAATACCCACAAACAAGCAAGACCTGAAGGCTGTGGCTGTAATGGCCTGGCAAAGCATTAAG
Source organism: Anomaloglossus baeobatrachus (assembly GCF_048569485.1). NCBI lineage: Eukaryota > Metazoa > Chordata > Amphibia > Anura > Aromobatidae > Anomaloglossus > Anomaloglossus baeobatrachus. The sequence continues at coordinate 222,647,349 of NC_134358.1, read as the reverse complement.
AAGGAGGAAACCCAGCGTTTGGTGATGTCCATGGGTTCCAGACTTAAGGCAGTGATTGCCTCCAAAGGATTCGCAACAAAATATTGAAAATAAAAATATTTTGTTTGGGTTTGGTTTATTTGTCCAATTACTTTTGACCTCCTAAAATGTGGAGTGTTTGTAAAGAAATGTGTACAATTCCTACAATTTCTATCAGATATTTTTGTTCAAACCTTCAAATTAAACGTTACAATCTGCACTTGAATTCTGTTGTAGAGATTTCATTTCAAATCCAATGTGGTGGCATGCAGAGCCCAACTCGCGAAAATTGTGTCACTGTCCAAATATTTCTGGACCTAACTGTATATGTGTATGCATGTGTGTGTGTATATGTGTGTGTGTATATATATATATATATATATATGTGTGTGTGTGTGTATATATATATATATATATATATATATATATATATATATATATATATATATGTATATGCACACACAGTTATTTACTTATTTTTATTTATTTTAATCAGTTTCCTGAACCAAGTTAACCTATTGTTTAAATAAAGCCACTATGGATCTGAGTTGCTATAGCTGCTATAACAATAATGCAGTTTTGACTCTAACCATGCCTGATAGAACCCATTGATTAGTATGCCAGTTCACCAGAAAGTATAATGCAGCCATGCTGTGCTATTCCTCTACTCAAATTTGACAGCTTGTGTGACAGAGCCATCAAACAGATGTGTCCAAAAAAAGATAAAAAAACACTGGTACAAAAAGGTTGCTTTGGTAGATTTCTTACTGCAAGAAGAATTTACGTATCCACCCCAAAATGGGTAGTCCACATGCTTTTTTTCCCTTTTCAATTCCTCCAATTATCTGTTAACTCCATCTGTCATCTTTTTTTTTTGTTCCCTGTAGTAATGTGCCCATCCTTGTCCCCTGTCATAATGTGTCCATCCTTGTCCCCTGTCGTATCCTTGTCCCCTGTCGTAATGTCTCCATCCTTGTCCCTTGTAGTATTGTGTCCATTTTTGTCCCCTGTAGTAATGTGCCCATCCTTGGCCCCTGTAGTAATTTGCCCATCCTTGTCCCCTGTAGTAATGTGCCCATCCTTGTCCCCTGTATTTTGATACAGACCTGGGTAGTCTCGAAAGCTTGCTATTATTACCATCTTTTCAGTTAGTCATTAAAAGGTATCAACCACTGAGGACTTCAGTTCTTTTAAACAATTTTTTTGTCCCCTGTAGTAATTTTCCCATCCTTGTCCCCTTGTAATAATGTGTCCACCCTTGTCCCCTGCAGTGAAGTGCTCATCCTTGTCCCCTGTAGTAATGTTCCCATATTGGTCTTTATCTTGTAGTAATACACCAGCCACAAATGCCCGCAGGCCGCAAGAAGACAACCCTTGCCCTGCCCTAGTTGATAAATACCTCCTTTTTTTTTTTTCTTCCTCTTTAACTTGGGTCACCCTATTGTATGCGCTTTCCCCATAGTTTATAATATTAGCTTACATGTCCACAATGAGTTTTCCATGCATTTATGACGCTATGTTAAAGACGCAGCATTTTACAGTACAAGAAAAATGGATGGGATTAATAGAAATCTCATTTCCTCCGTTTCTTTTTTACACTGCTTAAACTTGCCTGCAGTGCGGTTTTCCAGGACGCAGCATGTCAATTTATCTTGCGGTACGCTGAGTTTTCAGTGCAGAATTTCCCCATAGACTAGCATTTGATGCGGAAAATCTACAGGTAAAAAAACGCATTTTTTTTAGTGGGTTTATGCAGTGTAAATGCACCAAAAAAGCATCAAATGAAAACATATTAGGAATCAATAAAGTTGGTTGAAGCACAGGCACCATAACAAAAAGTAAGTGTTCAATGTTCCAATACACACAAACACACATATACAGATACAAAAATAAAGATGTAGCTACATAGATAGAAATATTAGATACCCTGCAGCTATATAATGTCACCATTGCTACATATTATACACTTGCAACATTTTGTGTCTTTCATGTGGCAATAAAGGGTGTTTAGCTTGGTTTAACTAAATAAATAAATAAGAAAAAAAATTGATAACCAGCAAAAGTAAAGCAGACAGTTGTAAAAACACAGGAAAACTAAGGTGCGGAGTTTGTGCAGTTCCTCGTCAAAAACTCAACAAACACTGATCGTGGGAACGAGCTCTAAATCAAACAAATGTGGACATAGTGTGTTCGCATGTTCTAACTGCTGTGGCTACATTCTTCGTACTTAAAGATTTCGATGTTTACTTGCTGATCAGTGGGTGCTCCACTGCAGGGACCTTTACAGATCAGTAGAATAGGAAATTTTTATCACCAACGTGGAACTTTTACCACAGTTACAAAAGTGGCAGGTGGAACGCCTGATAGCTGCATCATGCATTTTCTATGAAGCAGCTGGAAAAAGTCGATCATGGCTCTTCTCAGCCCCATAGAGAATGATTGGAGTGCCAGTCACATATGCGCACTGCTGCTCCAATGTAACTGTGATACAAGTTCCGTTCTGACAGTTAGTGCGGGCCCCAGCAGTTGGACCCTCACCAGTCAACGGGTTATCACCAATTCTAAGGATAGGTGATAACTTGTTTTTTTGGGCAACACCTTTAAATCTCAAAAAGAGTTGATCGAACACGCCAAAAACCGTGACCGGTGGATCACAGACAGATTTTAAAAAGAGTCCGATCTGCTCTGGAATCCGGTGCCCATATAAGTCAATGGAGACATGAATCCAGAGATTAAAAATGTTTGTGGAGGGGATAGGGAGGGTAGGAGCAAGCGCTGCATACTCACCAAGGCGGTGTCATAGCGGCACACTCCTTACGGGTCACGCTTTTCCCTTCCAGGGCTGACAATTCAATATTCACTACTTTGCCCGCCCACCGGCACGTCTAATTAGTTGAAAGTTAGACGCGCCCCCACCCTGAGTGTCAGCTGAGTGCAATCAATCACAGGCGCCAGGACGGCCGGTGGGCGGGGAAAGCAGTGTGTCCATCGCAAGTGTGACTCCGTTTTTTTTTTTTTTAATTTAAATAAATAAAAAAAAAACAAAACACCACGTGTGGTATCTCCCCACGTGCTGGTATTCTTAGCCCGCAGCCACCCGATATTGCCGCATCCTATTAGATATGACAATCCCGGTGCGATACTGGCCTTGCCCATTGGCCTGATACGGTGCCAATCGGGTTAATAAGGGGTTAATAGCATCGCTCAGCTGCTACTAAGCCCTAGGTTGTGATGGCATAGGCGTCTATCAGATACCTGCATCAGAAACCTGTAAATGAATGTAAATAATCACATGCACATAGAAAAATTCTTTATTTGGAATAAAGTACAAAACACACACCCTCCTTCACCACTTTATTAACCCCACACACAGCCCTGCAGCTCCAGCGTAATCCACACGAGGTCTCACGACGACACATCCACCTCTGCTACATCTCACAGCTAGCAGCCACGGAGAAGACTGCCAGCTCTGAGTGTAGCCTATTACTGAGCCGCGATGACTGCAGCAGATACTGTCACAGGCTGCAACCAATCACAACGAAAGGACGGCTGGTGGTCTCGTAAAGCAGTGCAAGTGTCTGCGAGTCAGTATGGTGTGCGTGCATGTACCTAGAAACACATGCACGCTCCTGTCAGAAGTGTACGCTGTGCCGGTGATGTCAGACTCGTGCGGGTCTGCGATGATATCACCCGGCACAGCCTGCCACTGTCTGAACATGAGGGTGCATGTACCTAGAAACACATGCACGCTCCTGTTAGAAGTCTGCGGCTGTGCTGGTGATGTCAGACTCGTGGGAGTCCCTCGCAGTGTGACTGCGGCCTTAGAAAAACTGCATGCATCATTTTTTTTTTTAATTTAAATAAATAATTTTTTAAAAAAAACAGACGTGTGGTCCCCGCCAATTTTCTTCCCCAGCCATGATAACGCCGGCTGGGGGCTGGTATATCCCAGACCGCAGCTACCCAGTATTGCTGCATCTATTAGATGTGACGATGACAATCCCAGTACGATTCCAGCCCTTCCCGATGCCCTGGTATGGTGGCAATTGGGGTAATAAGGGGTTAACAGCAGCACACAGCTGCTACTAAGCCCTAGGTTAGTGTGATGGCACAGGCGTCTATCAGATACCTGCATCACGCAAACCTGTCAGTGAATGTAAATAAGCACACACACAGAGAAAAATCCTTTATTTGGAATACTGTAAAGTACAAAACACACACCCTCCTTCACCACTTTATTAAGCCCAAAGACCCTGCAGCTCCGGCATAATCCACACAAAGTCCCACAATTGTCGGCTCCGGGTCACTCTTTTTCTTTCCGGAGCCAACAATTCAATATTCACTACTTTGCCCGCCCACTGTCGCATGTGATTGGTTGCACTCAACTGACACTCAGGGTGGGGGCGTGTCTAACTGCAACCAATTTGACGCGCAGGTGGGCGGGCAAAGTAGTGAAAATTTTATTGTCGGCTCCGGAAGGTCAAAGTGTGACCCGGAAGGAGTGTGCCGCCATGACACCGCCTCGGTGAGTATGCCACGCTCGCTCCTACCCCCCCTATCCCCTCCACAAACGTTATTAATCTCCGGATTCTGGTCCCCATTGACTTATATGGGCACCGGATTCCGGAGTGGATTGGACTCTCTTTAAAATCTGGCTGTGATCCGCCGGTCCCGGTTTTTGGCGGGTTCATTCAACTCTAGTCTTTATTATTAAGGGAAAAATAAATCCAAACCTACAGGGCCTTGTGTGAAAAAGTGATTGCCCCTTAAGTCTAATAACTGGTTGAGCCACCCTTAGCAGCTACAACTGCAATTGAGCATTTGCGATAACTGGCGATCAGTCTTTTACAGCGCTCTTGAGGAATTTTGGCCCACTCGTCTTTGAACAATTGTTGTAATTCAGGCACATTGGAGGGTTTGTGAGCATGAACCGTTTTTTTACGGTTGTACCACAACATTTCAATCAGATTAAGGACACAATTTTAACTAGGCCACTCCAAAGTCTTTTGTTTTTCTTCATCCATTCAGAGGTGGACTTGCTGGTGTGTTTTGGATGATTGCCCTACTGCATAACCCAAGTGCACTTCAGCTTTAGGTCACTAACAGATGGCTGGACATTCTCCTTCAGGATTTTTTGGTAGACAGCAGAATTCATGGTTCCATTTACCACAGCAAGTCTTACAGGTCCTGATGCAGCAAAACAGCCCCAGATCATCACACTACCACCACCATATTTTGGTATGATGTTCCTTTTCTGAAATGCTGTGTTATTTTTACGCCACATATAACGGGACATACACCTTCCAAAAAGTTTAACTTTTGGCTCGTCAGTCCACAGAGTTTATTCTACCAAAAGTCTTGAAAATCATCAAGATGTTTTCTGGCAAAACTGAGACAAACTTTTATTCTTTTTGCTTAGCAGGGGTTTTCGTCTTTGAACTCTGCCATGCAGGCCATTTTTCCCAGTCTTTTTATTATGGTAGAGTCATGAACACTGACCTTAATTAGTGGGCAGCTCGGATGTTTAGGCTTTGAAATCCAAGTTTGTGAAGTTTTAAAAATCATCAGCTTTTTGACTGACAGTTGCACCTCTGCTGATAATATCCGGATGGGTTATGCACATTGATTCCCGCCCCCCGCCGCATGTTCCTCCCTCTCTCTGGCTCTATGCAAATTTTTCTATTCAGTAACATGGCGTCGGAGTTGGCACCTGTGCATAGCGCTAATCTCCGGCGCCATGTTTCTGAAGCCCGCATTACCTAGTCTTGTGCCTGAGAGGGCGGCGCATGCGTCCTCCCTTCTTCAGATCTCGTTGTGACCGCGGGAGCGCATGCGGTCACAACAGGACTGGAGAACAGCTGATCTAACCGATTAGCTGCAGCAGACGTCTGCTATGATATCGTCTGCTGCAGCTAAGATCAGCTGTTCTCCAGTCCATGGTACTGAATATAAAAATTTGCATACAGCCAGAGAGGGGGAGGAACAGGTTGCGGGGGTGGGTGGGAATCCATGTGCATAACCCGCCCGGATATTATCAGCAGAGGTGCAACTGTCAGTCAAAAAGATGATGAATTTATAAACTTCACAAACTTGGATTTCACAGCCTAAACATCCGAGCTGCCCACTAATGGTATGTACAGCCTGTGCCCGATAGTGCCAGTACTGCACTGGCTGCACCTTATATACCAAAATCCTGAGGTTTGGTTCCCTTTAAGTGTTTGTGAACTTGTCTTGGCTACTATACCTTGTTCCCATTCTTATATGAAAAGTGGTTTTAGTGCAAGTTATGCACTTTTATTTTGGCCTTAACATTAAAGGCCATGCCGCACAGTGATCAAGGCACACTCCTAATATCAGCAGCTTTATTTTTGTCTCTCTTTTCAATCCTGTCCAATATGTGCTGGTGGCTGTGTGTGCCAGGGCATTCCTCTCATACTCAGGCTCTGCTGGGCATTTTGTCAGTGCTTCATATTAATGTGTGAAATTCAGCAAAGTCTGAAAAAGCACTGTAATTATATGAAAGTCAGCATAATGTATACCGAATGTATCAGCTACATTTATACAGCAAAAAGCTCTCTAGCTCTCTGAGGGTGCTTCAACTCACATGAGCATTTCTACTTGACTACTTGACCAATCCACTGAAAGAATGCTTAGGAATATTGATACATCAGAGATTTCCATCTACTGTACATTTTTCTGCATTAATTTGTCCATTGCTCTATGGTGTATCAGACTGGGAATCAAGTGCAGACTGGTAACATTGGTTCTGCTATGTTTTATTTCCTGGGGATGGAGGACATTATGTGCTGCTCTTCTTTTATGTAAATTCAGCCTATGCTTATGTAAAATTATAAAATGGCTAATTTGTTAAATCAGATGATGTATGCTGCCTTTTTCTGCACATAGTGCATGAAGTGTAGTATGCCAAGCACTGCTCAGGTGGGGGCGCACATCTGTGGGGATTCACGTCTTCACCTGTGACCCATTCCGAGTCTGCCTCTACTTCATATAACAAATTAACCAAATAGGTTCTTCAATACAGTCTTTAAAAATATATAGAGCATAGTGCTGGGGTCTCGAACATGCGGGCCACATGCAACTCTCAGGCTTCTTTTTGCAATCCGTGGACCCCGTAACAATTGTGGCTGATGCTGGTGCTCGCAGTAGTCAGCGCTTTATGTCATCTGAATGAACTGCTGTCGCCGTGCAGAATTCTGTGCAGAACTATACCTAAGGCAGCCACGTCCAATCACAGCAGGCCAGGAGCTGATGTAGTGATATGATGCCAAGAATTGGACTCTGACAGCGGTTGCCACTGAGTCAGGGCTGCAGAGAACTCTACGCGGCACTAGAAGTTAATTCTAATAATATAAAGCGCTGACTACTGCAGGCACCGGCACCTGCCGCGATTGTCATGGCTTCCACAGGCCGCAAGAAACAGGGAAGAGTACACCGAGAGAACAGAGGACAGGTGAGAAGTCTTCTTTTTCTTTTTTTTTTTTTTTTTTATAAATGTTTATATGAAGAACAGGCTATAAGGGGAAATTACTACAGGATGGCTTTGTGTGCACAGTGTGGTTTTGGGTGCAGTTTTGGGTGCAGTTTGTTGCCCTAAACTGCATGCATTTTCTTCCCCAGCAAAGTCTGAGAATTCAGAAAGGTTGTGCGCACTTTGATTCTTTTTTTTTCCTTGCAGTTTTGGGTGCAGAAAAAAGAAGCAGCATGTCAATTGTTTTTGCATTTTTCCATTGAATATAGTGAAATAACAATTGGGCAAAAATATTTGGCCAAAAACATACCGAAAACGCGATTTATTTCGGCGGATTATTTTGGCGAGATGGTGCGTCTTTTGCTGAAGAATGAAAACTGCAGTGTACGCACATAGCCAATGGGACATTACAATAAGGTGGGGACCAGGATGGGCGTTTTAATACAAGATGAAGACCAGGATATGCACATTAATACAGGATGGGGAAGAGAATGGGCACAATACTACAGGATGGGGACCAGAATGGGCACAATACTACAGAAAGGGGTACAGGATGGGCACATTATTACAGGATGGGCATGTTACTACGAGAAGGGGAGCTGGATGGGCTAATTACTACGAGAAGGGGTGCAGGATGGGCTCATTACTACGAGAAGGGGTGCAGGATGGGCTCATTACTACGAGAAGGGGTGCAGGATGGGCTCATTACTACGAGAAGGGGTGCAGGATGGGCTCATTACTATGAGAAGGGGAGCAGGATGGGCTCATTACTATGAGAAGGGGATCAGGATGGGCACATTACTATGAGAAGGGGAGCAGGATGGGGACATTACTACAGAATGGGGACAAGGATGAGCCCATTACTACAAGGGGACCAGGATGGGCACATTACTCCAAGATGAAGACAAGGAGGAGCACATTACTAGAAGAAGGAGACACCATGGGAAAATAACCTCAAGACATTGGCCAAAATTACTATGCAGTACTAATTGTCAAACAATATTACTTACAAAAAAGGGATAAAATATAGAAAAACATTTTTAAATAAAAGCATGGAAATTTCTTTTTACCATTAAAAATGCTTTTTTATAAATCAACTAAAATAAACAAAAAAGGTATTATCGCCACATCTGTAACGATTCAAGCTATAAATCCACACCATAACCCGTGCGAGGAATCCCATTTAAAAATAAATAAGAAAACGAGCGAAAAAATTAAAAAAAGTGATCCTAAGGTATATAGAAAAAATGATATGGTATTATTAAAAATGTCAGTTTGTCCTGCAAAAAAATTAGGTCCCCCCCAAATATTTTTTTTTTCTATGTGCGGCCCATATACCCGGCCGAGTTTGAGACCCCTAACATAGTGTCTCCATTTTATTTACAGACCTGCAGACAAATTTGCGCTGCTTTGTTTTAAAGGCAGACCGCTTTTAAATCTAGTGGTAGTTTGATAACTATGTGCCCACGTAGCAGATTTGTGGGTAGATTTTCTACACACAAAACTGCATGTTTTGGCAGGAAAAATGCAGCAGATAAAGCATGCTTTTTTTTATATCATATATTCACGGTTTTTTTCATGTTTGTTTTTTTATAGATCATGGTGATTGTGGGGGTTCCTGCGCTGCACACCTGCGATCATCGTCCGGTCTGTGGCTGATGTTACAGCTGAGACCCAGTTATCACTGTCAGGAGCAGTGCCCATGCCGCTTCCGCCACTTTAACCCCCTAAATGCAGTGATCAATCGCTATCACTTAGCATTCAGGAGGCAGGGAGAGGAATCGCTTACCTCTCCCTGGTGATTGGGTCCTTGTAAAGCTATCACAGGGACTCAATCATTGCCAGGGCAACACTGGGTCATCACCATGATGACCTCGGTTTACTGAGGTACAGATCGCTTCCCAGACCATGCCGGAAGCATGGTGTGTAAGGCAAGTGTCAGTGCTGCGAGTGCAGCCCTTTCAGATATCGAGCTCTGCAGTGGATTATATCAGTGATCAGACGCAGAACAAAAAGGCAGAAAGAATTGACAAGCTGTAGATGTTTTCTGCACCAAAATCTACAAAGGAAAAAAATCTGTAACGTGCACAGCAAGTCAGGGTTTTCATAGACTTTGCTGGGATGCGTTTTTCCTTGCAGTATTGATTAAGATCTGCAAGAAAAAAATGCATGAAAAATCGCAGCTTGTGCACAAAGCCTAAAAGGTTTTTTTTTTTCAAGAACAACCATAGCGTGAGAGCTGAAATATACTGAACAAAAATATATGTAACCCTTTTGTTTTTGCTCTCATTTTTCATGAGCTGATCTCAAAGATCGGACTTTTTCTATGGGCATAAAAGGCCTTTTCTCTCAAATATTGTTCACAACTTTGTCTAAATCCATGTAAGGCTACTATCACACATCCGGTTTTAGCAGTGCGGCTCAATCCGGCTGTGAAACCTATGCAACGGATGCGGCGAAAACACCGCATCCTTTGCATAAGTTTTTACATGCGGCCCGTCCGTTTTTGTACGGTTGCGGCACGCTACTGAGCATGCGCAGTGGAAGAAACCGCATGCGGCGGCCAAATGCGGTTTTTACCACATCGTGCCGCATCTGGCGTCCAAATGCCGGAGCAAAAAACGTGCCAGGGACCGTTCCATCCAGCCGCCACATCGGCTAAATCTGCCGCATGCGGCAAAAAACAGACGGAACGCAAGCCAATGCGGCGCCAATGCAAGTCAATGCTGGAAAAAACGAAACCGGCGGCAAAAAAACCCCTTTTGTTTTTTCAGCAGAGCACCGGATTGTGCCACACTGCTACAGCCGGATGTGTGAAAGTAGCCTAAGGGAGCACTTCTCCTTTGCTGTGAATCCTTCCACCTCACAGATGTGGTATATCAAGATGCTGATTAGACAGTGATTATTGTACAGGTGTGCCTAAAGCTGGGTTTACACACTGCGACATCGCTGTAACGTCACCGGTTTTGTGACGTACCAGCGACCTCCCTAAGTCTCTGCTAAGTCGCTGGTGAGCTGTCAAACAGGCAAACCTGGCCAACAACTCAACAGCGATCCGGACCTGCAGAGCGACCTAGCTGGTTGTTGGGGACGTTGATAAGCAGCCTTTTGAAAGGGAAGTTGCTAACAAAGTCTCTGCAAAGTCTTTCACACACTGAAACTTTCCAGTGATGCATGCTGCACAGCGGGAAACAAAGGACCTAGGAATGGTCCTGAACGATTTGTAACGATTACAACTTCACAGCAGGGGCCGGGTCGCTGATAGGTTTCACACACTGCAACATCGCAAACAACATCGCTATTGCGTCACAAAACCGGTGACGTTACAGCGATGTCGTTTGAGATGTTGCAGTGTGTAAACCCAGCTTTAGGCTGGCCACAATAAAATGCCTCTCTAAAATGTGCAGTTTTAGGCCAGTATCACACGATTGAGTGCCTTGCGTGTATCTCGCGCAAGTCTCTTATTGCATCACCCGTCACGGCTGCACACTCTCCGGACAGAGGCGTCTCAGCTGCATAAAGATGCAGCTCAGATCCTGTCAGGAGAGTGTGCAGCCGTGCCGAGCTACACGCAAGGCACTTGCAAGGGTGACTCCGGCCTTTGAGTAAGTCCGGGGGGGTCAGAAAACAAGTCAGGGTCTGGTGTGACCACCATTTGCCAGTCTGGCATTTTCCCTATACAGTGAAAACCAGGATTCATTTGTGAAGAGAAAACCTCTCCAATGTTCCAAATGCCATCGAATGTGAGTATTTGTCCACTCATGTCAGTTACAGCAATGAACTGCAGTCAGGTGGAAATCTACATCCGAGCATATGCAGATGAGTTTTTCTGAGACATTTTCTGGCAGTTTGTGCATAAGTGCTTTTGTTGTACAAGCTGATTGTTGCAGCAGCTGTCCAGGGGCTGGTCTCAGATGGTCTTGGAGGTGAGATGCTGCATGTGGAAGTCCTCGTCTGGTGTGGTTACACTTGACCTGTGGTTGTGAGGCCGGTTTGATGTACTGCCAAATTCTCGGACAAGCCCTTTGGAGACTGCTTATTGTAGAGAAATGAACAATTCGCAGGTAACAGCTCTGGAGGATATTCCTGCAGTCAGCATGCCATTTGCATGCCCCCTCAAAGCTTGCAACATCGGTGGCGTTGCGCTGTCTAATATACCGTATTTTTCGGACTATAAGACGCAGCGGACCATAAGATGCACCCTGGTTTTAGAGGAGGAAAATAGGAAAATAAAATTTTAAGCAAAAAATGTGGTCATGACACACTGTTATGGGGCGAGGATCTGCTGCCGACACTGTTATGGGGTTATGTCCTGCTCATATACTCCCCAGCCTGCTCATATACTCCCCAGCCTGCTCATATACTCCCCAGCCTGCTCATATACTCCCCAGCCTGCTCATATACTCCCCAGCCTGCTCATATACTCCCCAGCCTGCTCATATACTCCCCAGCCTGCTCATATACTCCCCAGCCTGCTCATATACTCCCCAGCCTGCTCATATACTCCCCAGCCTGCTCATATACTCCCCAGCCTGCTCATATACTCCCCAGCCTGCTCATATACTCCCCAGCCTGCTCATATACTCCCCAGCCTGCTCATATACTCCCCAGCCTGCTCATATACTCCCCAGCCTGCTCATATACTCCCCAGCCTGCTCATATACTCCCCAGCCTGCTCATATACTCCCCAGCCTGCTCATATACTCCCCAGCCTGCTCATATACTCCCCAGCCTGCTCATATACTCCCCAGCCTGCTCATATACTCCCCAGCCTGCTCATATACTCCCCAGCCTGCTCATATACTCCCCAGCCTGCTCATATACTCCCCAGCCTGCTCATATACTCCCCAGCCTGCTCATATACTCCCCAGCCTGCTCATATACTCCCCAGCCTGCTCATATACTCCCCAGCCTGCTCATATACTCCCCAGCCTGCTCATATACTCCCCAGCCTGCTCATATACTCCCCAGCCTGCTCATATACTCCCCAGCCTGCTCATATACTCCCCAGCCTGCTCATATACTCCCCAGCCTGCTCATATACTCCCCAGCCTGCTCATATACTCCCCAGCCTGCTCATATACTCCCCAGCCTGCTCATATACTCCCCAGCCTGCTCATATACTCCCCAGCCTGCTCATATACTCCCCAGCCTGCTCATAATATACCCCTATCCTGCTATATGCCCTAATCCTGGTGTATGGCCGCATCCTGTGGCACATAAAAAAAAATAAACGTTCATACTCACCTTACTTCACCTCACTCCCTGCAGCACCGCTCCTCTTACCGTCTGTGTCAGCGCCGCTGTGTGGAGCCGTTTCCGTTCCCCTGCAGCATCGCGATGTCCTCTGGTGTCCGGTCTATGCCGGCGGCTGCGTGTGGACACATGCACACAGCGATGACGTCATCGCTGTGGGCGCCGCTAGTCTCCACGCAAGTCAGCTGACTGGCACAGACAGGAGGAGATCGTGATGCTGCAGGGGAACGGTGAGTGTACTGATTCACTGTCCCCCGCACTGATGATGATGCGTGGGGGGCAGTGAATACGGCCGCACATGATCACTCCAGGCTGCAGTTGCCAGGAGTGATCATGCGGGCCGGCTGTTTATCCCCTGCCCATCACCCCGCCCTATCTGGCAGTGCCTGCTTCAGCGCTGAGAGATGATGGGCGGGAGGATGGGCGTGCACATTAAATGAGCGGGTCCACGTGGTCACGGCAGGCTGTTACAGCCTGCTCGTGCCCCCGATGACCCGCTGCACCGCAGCACCCTCATTACCCGCAGCCCTATATTCAGACTATAAGACGCACCCCCCACTTTCCCCCAACATTTGGGGGGAAAAAAGTGCGTCTTATGGTCCGAAAAATATGGTAACTATGCATTTTAGAGTGGCCTTTTATTGTGGCCAACTTAAGGTACACCTGTGCAATAATCATGCTGCCTAATCAGCATCTTGATAATGCCACACCTGTAGAGGGGATGGATTATCTCCGCAAAGGAGAAGTGCTCACTAACATAGATTTAGGCAAATTTGTGAACAATATTTGAGAGAAAAAGGCCTTCTGTGTACATAGAAAAAGTCTTAGATCTTTGAGTTCAGCTCATGAAAAATGGGACCAAAATCAAGTGTTGCATTTATATTTTTAAGTATGAGACCTAATTTGACATTGTACACACATTTTATGTATACAAACACACGCACACACACACACACACACACACACACACACACACACACCTTACAGAATCCACACATGCTTATGTACTTTAGCGGTTTTATTTGGATGTACACACAATAGTAACCTCCTTGAACTTGCAATGAACTTCAGTATCCTCCTACAAAATTTGTAATTCATGATGTGTCCAAAAGAGTACAAAGCCGGGCTACCTTTTTATGTCTCCTTTTCTTGACACTGCTTTACGATTCTTTATGAGACCATAATGTGATGCAATATCAGGGAGGAAATCGGTCACCTATGAATCAAAAATGCAATAAAAGCTTTGTGTGGTCCACTCAGCCATATATAGAGTCATCTGGAAAGAGATTTGTCATGAAAGACTGCACTACTAGCAGTGGGAGACACAAATACTGTTAAACTCTTATCTGGCAACTGAGAAGCATCCTGGAGGCGCAGTGTATGATATATCGACCTATTACTGCTGTCGTCACCCTTGTCAACATGACCTGTTACCGCATCTTTGTACTTTCTGAATTTGCAGGTGTAATCTTTGATGTATTATTAGTTTTTTGGGTTTCCCTTTTCTGTGACACCCACCTGTAATCTTCTATGTTGTTTACACTACTACAATTGCAAACAAAATTGTTCAACCCCCCCCATTGCAAATTAGATTTATTAGCAAAATTTAATACATTTCTACTGTTTAAACCAATAAAGCAAGAAGAATTTAAATACTTGAAGACAACTAATTTAACAATTATGGTAGTTTTTGTTTTCAAATTCAACACAAAATGGCACTTTTCATGCCGATTGCAGTCTCAGAATTATTCATCCCATTCATGAGAAGCGTCTTTAACCCTTTATAGTACCTTTAGTTGTTATGACCTGCTAAAAACATGAGGCTTAGCCAGACACAAGCATCTGGCAGCGTTCCTGAGTTACCTTAGCTAAAGCTATGTTCACATGCGGCATATTTTTTCTGAGTGTATCTTGACTGCACCTTTTTTCAGTGGTCTCAGAAAATGCAGCTTGTGGCCCAAAAAAACGCATGAAGTTTTGCACCGTTTTTACCACATTTTTGCCGCGTTTTTGTTAATGCGTTTTTTAAACGAGAATCAAAACATGATAGGATAATTGATAGCTAGAATACAGTCATGGCCAAAAGTTTTGAGAATGACACTAAAATTATATTTTCACATGATCTGTTGCCCTCTGGTTTTTATTTGTGTTTGTCTGATGTTTACATCACATACAGAAATATAATTGCAATCATATTATGAGTACCAAAAGGTTATATTGACAGAATGAGTTAATGCAGCAAGTCAATATTTGCAGTGTTGACTCTTCTTCAGGACCTCTGCAATTCTCCCTGGCATGCTCTCAATCAACTTCTGGATCAAATCCTGACTGATAGCTGTCCATTCTTGCATAAGCAATGCTTGCATTTTGCCAGAATTTGTTGGTTTTTGTTTGTCCACCCGTCTCTTGATGATTGCCCACAAGTTCTCAATGGAATTAAGATCTGGGGCGTTTCCAGGCCATGGACCCAAAATCTCTGTTTTGTTCCATGAGCCATTTAGTGATCATCTTTGCTTTATGGCAAGGTGCTCCATCATGCTGGAAAAGGCATTGTTGGGCGCCAAACTGCTCTTGGACAGTTGGGAGAAGTTGCTCTTGGAGGACATTCTGGTACCATTCTTTATTCATGGCTGTGTTTTTAGGCAAGACTGTGAGTGAGCCGATTCCCTTGGCTGAGAAGCAACCCCACACATGAATCGTTTCAGAATGCTTAACAGTTGGCATGAGACAAGACTGGTGGTAGCCCTCACCTCTTCTTCTCCTAATAAGCTGTTTTCCAGATGTCCCAAACAATCGAAAAGGGGATTCATCTGAGAAAATGACTTTACCCCAGTCCTCAGCAGTCCACTCCCTGTACCTTTTGCAGAATATCAGTCGGTCCCTGATGTTTTTTCTGGAGAGAAGTGGCGTCTTTGCTGCCCTCCTTGAAACCAGGCCTTGCTCAAAGAGTCTCCGCCTCACAATGCGTGCAGAAGCACTCACACCAGCCTGCTGCCATTGCTGAGCTAGCTCGGCACTGCTGGTAGTCCGATCCCGCAGCTGAAACCGTTTTAAGATACGGTCCTGGCGTTTGCTGGTTCTTCTTGGGCGCCCTGGAGCCTTTTTGGCAACAATGGAAGCTCTCTCCTTGAAGTTCTTGATGATGCGATAGATTGTTGACTGAGGTGCAATCTTTGTAGCTGCAATACTCTGCCCTGTTAGGCCATTTTTGTGCAGAGCAATGATGGCTGCACGTGTTTCTTTAGAGAGAACCATGGTTAACTGAAGAGAAACAATGATACCCAAGCACCAGCCTCCTTTTAAAGTGTGTCCAGTGGTGTCATTCTTACTTAATCATGACTGATTGATCGCCAGCCCTATCCTCATCAACACCCACACCTGTGTTAATGGAACAATCACTAAAACTATGTTAGCTGCTCCTTATAGGCAGGAATGCAATGATGTTGAAATGTGTTTTGGGGGTTAAAGTTCATTTTCTTAGCCAATATTGACTTTGCAAGTAATTGCTGTTAAGCTGATCACTCCTTATGACATTCTGGAGTATATGCAAATTGCCATTAGAAAAACTTAAGCAGTAGACTTTGTAAAAATTAATATTTGTAGCATTCTCAAAACTTTTGGCCATGACTGTAGACAGAATAGATAGTTAATAGATAATAGGTAGATAGATAACAGATAATAGATAATAGAAAGAACATAGATTAGAAAGAAATAACAGAATAGTTTTATAGAGGGATAGCTAGCTTGGCCAGCTGTTTGTTTTTTTTTTTTGTTAAAAACATTACATGGATCCAGGAACAGCAACACTTGTGGACTGCAAACCTTAGCCGTCTGCTGTTCCTTGGCTGGTTATGAAAAATAGAGAGGATCCCACGTTTTTTTTTGTTGTTTTTTTTTTTTTTTTTTTAATCGATTAAAAAAAAAAAAAAAAAAAAATGACATGGGGTCCCCCCATTATTTTAAAACCAGCCAGCTGAGGAGTGATATTATTCGGGTGGGAAGGGCCATCGTTATTTGTTCCTTTCCAGCCTAACAATAGCAGCCCACAGACGCTCCAGAAGTGGCGCATTTATAAGATGCGCCAATTCTGGTGCTGGGCCTGGCTCTTCTCGTTGCCCTGGTGCGGTGGCAATCAGGGTAATAAAGAGTTAATAACAGCCCACAGCTGCTACTAAACCCTAGCTTAGTGATGGCAGGCATCTGAGGCACCCCATCACTAATCTGTAAGTGAAAGTAAAAACTCCCAAAAAATCCTTTATTTGAAATAAAAGATATAAAAGTACCCTTTTTCGCCACTTTATTAACCCCCCAAATACCTGTCCAGGTCTAAAGTAATCCATTCGAGGTCCTATGACGCTTCCAGCTCTGCTACCCCTGACAATCACAGTGAGGCGCAAGAAAACAAGACTGACTGCTGAAAGCTCCACCCAGCAACTGAAGTGAGCCGTGCGATAATGGTGACGTCACTCAGGTTACCCACGGCCACAGCTTGAGTCCTCCACCTGTGACAACAAACCACCCGAGTGACTGAAGTGAGCATCACGATCAGCGGGACATCTCTCAGGTGATTTGCTATCACAGGTGGAGGCCGTGGCCATGCTGTGGCCGTGGCTAACTTGAGTGACGTCACCGCTGAGTACGCGACTCACTTCAGGTGCGTCCTGAACTTCACACCGGACAGTCTTGTTTTATGGCGCTCGCTGTGAGCTTCAGATATGTAGCAGTGCTGGAAGCGTCGTGGGACCTCTTGTGGATTATGTTGGACCTAAAGGTTTTTTTTGGGGTTAATAAAGTGGTGAAAGAGGGGGCTTGTTTGTCTTTTATTCCAAATAAAGCATTATTTCGGTGTTTGTGTATTTCATTTCATTTACAGATTAGTGATGAGGGGGTGTTTCATAGACGCCTGCCATTACTAATCTAGGACTTAGTTGCAGCTATGGGCTGCCATTAACTCCTTATTACCCCAATTGCCACCGCATCAGGGCAATCAGGATGAGCCGGGTAAAGTCCCGGGACTGTTGCATCTAATGGATGTGGCAATTCCGGGCTGCTGCTGGCTGAAATTTATAGGCTGAGGGGCTCCCAATAACGTGGGTCTCCCCAGTCTGAGGATACCAGCCCTCAGCTCTGAGGCTTTATCTTGGCTGCGTATCAAAATTGAGGGGGACCGCATGTCGTTTTTTTAAATTATTTATTTATTGTACTGTACGATATAGACCCAGACACCGGCAGCTGGTCAGACAGCTGCCACCAACATGGGGGCACATCTGATTGCAACCATCACAGCCACCGATGGGTGGGCAGTGCATATTCAGTGAAAGTAATGAGCTGTTCGGGAAGTGAATGACCGGCTGTGGGAGCAGTGTGACAGCTGCAGCGGTTATTCCGTAAGTATGAAGCGCTTGTTCCTACACCTTTGCACTAGATTCTGGTCCCCATTGACTCTATGGGAACCGGCATCTAGCCAGATACCAGGGATCAATCTCCTGCCGACCTCGAGTCAGTGGTAGATTGATCCTCCAGTCTTTCGAAAACGCAGAGACAAGACGCAAAAAGAATTGACATGCTGCATCTTGGCTGTGTCTTAAAGAACACAGCCAAGATGCAGCCAAAAAAAGATGCACTGTGCGGACAGCAAAATAGAAATTTCATAGACTTTGCTGGGAGAATGAAATGCATGTTTTTAGGTGCATCTTTGTGACGTAATAAATGCACCAAAAACACAGTAAGGCTGTTTGTGCATGCTGCGTTTTTTTGACGCTGCGTATATAACTGCTAAAAACGCATAAAAACGCACCTGCGGCAAAAACGCATCGGTAAAAACGCATGCGTGTTTTGGTACATTTTTTGTCTGCGTTTTGCTGCGTTTTTGATCTCTGCGTTTTTAGGCGTTTTTAAGCAGTTTTATGAGGCTGTTGCATTTGAGGAACGGTCAACGGTTCCTCAGGAATGTTACCAGTAGCTGGTGTCTGTTTTGAAATGTTATCATGCTTGCAGCAAGTCATAATAGCCAAAGGGAAGTAACTACTAGAGACTTGTCTTCAAGTGGTTGAATAATTCTGAGACTGCAGTTATTAAAAGTGGCATTTTGTGTTGAGTTTATAGAAGCCATTAGTCATATTAGTTATGTTGAGCTATTTGACGCCTTAATGCACCACTCCAGTGTTTTTCTCATTTCCCCGCAGGAAATTTAAGTCACCTGTCTTATACTCACTTGCACCTAGGATTTCACTGTTTGAGCGCCTTTGTTGGCTGCTGGCAGTGTTTTCTCTGGCTGGTCTTCCCGAGATCAGTGATTGTTTTGTCTTGTTGGTCTACTAGGCATTGCTCCCACCTAGCCAGAAAATCCTGCTCCACACTGATGAGGGGCAACACCCCAAAATAGCTGTCTGTGGATGGATACCTGGCCTTGGTATTTCCCTTGTCATATCTTTAAACTCGTCAAAGAGTTGGATATTGACTAAAAGGGCCAATTAATAAGGTGGTTATGGTGGTCTCCTAAAAAGAGCCACTCCTTGGCTAGGTCGGGGAGGGATATCTGGCTAGTTCTCTGTTGAGACTCCTAACAGAGGCTCCGCGGACCTTTTTTCATTTGCATACTTCCCAGGGGGCAATGCACCTAGGATTTCACTGTTTGAGTGCTTTTGTTGGCTGCTTGGCAGTGTTTTCTCTGGCTGGTCTCCCCGAGATCAGTGATTGTTTTGTCTTGATGATTTCCAGATAGAAAGGGAACCTGATGCTTTTAGGTCCCCTTAAATAACACACTAAACAGACATGACTCCCCCCACTTCCTTCCTCTTTCTCCTCCCCTTTCCTCCCGGTTCCAACAGTTAATGCCCACGAAATATTAAATGCCTGTTACTATAAACATACCATAATCAGTGTTGGATTAGGTCATTAGTAGGTGATGCACGCCTTCACCACTGATTGCGGTCATCCACCCACATAATAGATCGGCAGTTAATATGCCATCCACACTATCCAAAAGGGGTATGTCTCTCACAAGCTGGAACGCACCACCATGTTGATGATGAAAGCGGAAGTACCGCTACGGCATATAACATGTTAAAACCGTTTGCATTCCAGGCTGGAACGCACCACCATGTTGTTGATGAAAACAGAAGAAAGGTTACCTCCTCCAGCCTTTGATGCATCACTTTGTGGATGACGAAACCGGAAGCGACGTTGCGACACCCTCCGGTTATGTTATTAAGAGCTATATAGTATCTGCCGAACCAAAACAGCGTGGGTGGGTCCCTAACGATGACCTGCCTCCACACACACATCATGATACAAGAATCTGCCTTAAACAGTATCTGGATATATATCTGAGCGCCCAGGATATAAAGGCCTTGTTAATAAAATGTATCTGGGGGAAAACATATGGAAGATTTATGGGGGATTGTTGGGAATACAGGTCCAGAAGGGAACCATATTTAGTGTATTTTCTTAGACAAATTCTCCAAAAATAGGATACATAAAACCTCCTTGTTGCAGGATAAAGACCAGCATAACCATTGAGGAACAAAAAATAGGACCCAAAAGTTAGAGGAAACAGGCATAAGATATCTGTACATTTAATCCCCCGGGCTGCGCTGATTCCATCCTAAAGATCCACTTGCATTCTTTTCTGAGAAGGATCTTGTCGTAGTCACCCCCCTAGGGTTTCTCTTGACCACCTCCAGCACTCGAAAAAACACCTGGTGGACACCCCCCCCTCCCCCATGGTAACCATTAATATGTCTTCCCAAAGGGGTATCTCGTAGATTACAAATATCCCCCAAGTGTTCCCCCGCTCTCCTATGCAGTTCTAACCTCCACGTTAGGCGCCATATCGTTTCATTTCTTTAGGGTGCCGACCTCCACATTCGGTATTGGACAGAAGGGAGTATATTTTTAGGGTGCGACCTTTACCCTCCTCCCTTTTGCTTTGTACTTTAGTCTATTGTGTGTAATTCTGGATGTTTTTAAATTTGCTAGAATAAAGTTGATGTTTTTAAGGGTTATATATATATTTTTGGTTTATGCAATAATTTCCCTTGTTTATAGAATTTTAGATACAGGGACTATTCACTCAGAACTGCTCGTGGTTCTGGGTCCATATTGCACCTGACAGGTTCCCTTTAAATGGCGTCTGGCATTTTTTTGTGAGCTGTACATGCAGATTTAATCACAAAATGGTAGAATTCACCATGAGCTACAATTTTCTTGAAGCTCGACAAGAATATTTGATTTGCATTGAATTGCTCTGCTCATCTCTAAGTGGCTTCCTTTACCACTTATTGCCATCTGTATTTCTAATATATATATATATATATATATATATATATATATATATATATATATATATATATATATATATATATATATATATATATATATATATATATATAAATATGTAAATTTGCATTGCCACTGGGTTAAAGCTACGAACCATGTACCATACATTTATGGCACTTGGTCTATGTGGGGTGAACATTTTTTTGATTGACTGGGTTATTGCAAATGTTTTTGCACATCTTGCATATATAAACCCAAACTTCAATGGGGGGGTTGAAAAATTGTTTTGATTGACCCTGTACCATTCCGTTTTATGAAGTTACATAAGCACTGCAGCACAGCTTGTATACACATCACCCTATGGTGTCCATGTATCTACATCTGCTCTTTTGGAATTTTTTTTTGTTTCTACTTTTTTATTGTATGAAAAAAAAATATTCTGCAGAATGTTCTTGAGTTTTGCCACTTTTTTTCTTTTGCAATGACCTTTAAAAGTTGATAGCAGGTAAAGAACATCCTTTATTGTTTATCGCACATCCTGATGCACCGGGCCGGGGCATCTGTTACAGCCCATGAATTTAGTGTCCGAATCTCAACTGGCCGGTAACAAATGAGACTAATGTATGTTGGGTTTTTTTACCCCTATGGTCTTTTGGAGTAGCATTTTTGGTGTAAACAAAAGCTAGTACTGTTGCTGAATCTGATGGTCTGGCATAGTATTATTATTATTATTATTATTATTATTAATGCGCCATCAATTCCATGGCGCTTTACATGTGAAAGGGGTGTACATAATGGGGACAAGTACAATAATCATAAACAATACAAGATACAGACAGGTACAGGAGGATAGAGGTCCCTGCCCGCGAGGGCTCACAGTCTACAAGGGATAGCTGAGGATACGGTAGGTTAGGGTAGAGTTGATTGTGCGGCGCTGTATCAGACTGAGGGTTCGGAAGAGGTGGGTCTTCAGGTTCCTTTTGAAGCTTGTCAAGGTAGGCGAGAGTCTGATATGTTGAGGCAGAGCATTCCAGAGTATGGGAGGGGCATCTTGGATGCGATGGTGGGAAGAGGAGATGAGAGGGGAGTAGAGAAGGAGGTCTTGTGAGGATCGAAGGTTACGAGCAGGTAAGTACCGGGAGACTAGGTTAGAGATGTAGGGAGGAGACAGGTTGTGGATGGCTTTGTATGTCATGGTTAGTGTTTTGAACTGGAGTCGTTGGGCAATGGGAAGCCAGTGAAGGGATTGGCAGAGAGGAGAGGTCGGGGAGTAGCGGGGGGACAGGTGAATGAGGCGGGCAGCATAGTTTAGAATAGATTGTAGGGGTGTGATACTGTTAGAAGGGAGGCCACAGAGCAGGAGGGTGCAATAATCCAGGCGGGAGATAATAAGGGCATGTACTAGGGTTTTTGCAGCTTCTTGGGAAAGGAATGTACGGATCCGGGAAATATTTTTGAATTGGAGGCGGCAGGAGGTGAAGAGGGCTTGGATGTGTGGCTTGAAAGAGAGGTCAGAGTCTAGGATTACTCCCAAGCAGCGTGCACGTGGCACTGGGGAAAGTGAGCAGCCATTGATATTGATGGATATGTCAGGTGGGGGGGGTTGAGTGAGGAGGAAGAAAGACAATGAATTCAGTTTTGTCCATGTTCAGTTTTAGGGATCGAGCAGAGAAAAAAGATGAAATAGCAGACAGACATTGTGGGATTCTTGTTAGAAGGGAGGTGATGTCAGGTCCAGAGAGGTAGATCTGTGTATCATCAGCGTAGAGATGATACTAAAAGCTGTGGGACTATATGAGCTGTCCCAGTCCGAAGGTGTAAATGGAGAACAGCAGGGGTCCAAGAACTGGTCCTTGGGGGACACCAACAGATAGGGGGCGAGATAAGGAAGTGGTGTGAGAGTGGGAGACGCTGAAAGTTCGGTTGGTTAAGTATGAGGAGATCCAAGATAGCGCCAAGTTTGTGATGCCCAGAGATGAGAGAATTTGTAGTAGAAGGGAGTGGTCAACTGTGTCAAAGGCAGAGGACAGGTCCAGGAGGATGAGGACAGAGTAGTGTCGCTTGGCTTTTGCGGTGAGTAGTTCGTTAGTGACTTTGGTCAGGGCAGTTTCAGTGGAATGATGGGGTCGGAAGCCAGATTGTAACCGGTCAAAGAGTGAGCAGGAAGAGAGGTGAGAGGACAGTTCAAGATGGACATGCTGTTCCAGTAGTTTTGAGGCATAGGGGAGATGTGATATGGGGCGATAGTTTGACACAGAGGAATGGTCAAGGGAGGGCTTTTTGAGGATGGGTGTGATTGAGGCATGTTTAAAGCATGAAGGGAATACACCAGTTGTTAGTGATAGGTTGAAGAGATGGGTTATTGTTGGGATGAAGACTGTGTTGAGATTGGGGATGAAGTAGGAAGGGAGTGGATCAAGCAGGCAGGTTGTGAGATGTGATCTTGAGAGGAGAGTGGAAAGATGATCTTCTGTCATGGGGGAGAAGCTGGATTTGGAGGAAGAAGGCTGAGTAGTTGTGAGGAGTGGCTGTGGTGATTGTGGGCCAAAGCTTGCTCTGATGTTGTCAATCTTCAGCTTGAAGAAGGAGGCAAAGTCTTCAGCTGAGATGAGAGGAGATGGAGGTGGTGCCGGGGGACGGAGGAAAGAGTTGAAAGTGTTAAATAGCTGTTTAAGGTTGTGAGAGAGAGAGGATATGAGGGATGAGAAGTAGGTTTGTTTTGCAGCAGTGAGTGCAGACTTGAAAGTGGTGAGAGCTTGTTTGTATGTAACGAAGTGCTCAGTGGAGTGAGACTTCTTCCATCTGCGCTCAGCAATTCTGGAAGCCTGTCTCAATTTTTTTGTCTGACTCGTGTGCCAGGGTTGCCTGTTGATTGTGCGTGTTTTGTTGTGTGTGAGGGGGGCAGCTACACCCCAAATGCTCCCCAGCTCCACTGGTTCAAACTGACGGAAAACACCAAAGTTGGAAAATTTAGGCACAACTTCACATAGCACAAAACTTTTAGCAATTTTTCAAAATGTTTTACACTGGTTTTCTGACTTAAATGTTTTGATGAGTTGCCCCCTTAATCATTCATTTTATACGTGGAGTGTGTGGCGTACAGATATACGGATTCCAAGTGCTATATAAGACTTTCACCTTCTGCATCCTTAACACATTCTTTAATTAAATTAAACACACATTCAAATGCATTGTCCTTATCCTCAAATGTATTATATGGATTCAATGATAGATTATGTGAAAGTGCTTATGATTTCTATTGGGCTGCTAATGTCTTATGTAATTAGTGCCTATTGATCATTACATGCATGGCCAGTGCGAGGCAGAGATGAAGAAGTGAACGGATTGTGGAGATAATGGAATCTTTGTTTATCTTGGTCACATAATTTTCTGCTTCTCTGTAGCCATTATTAAGCATATGACATCATAGGTATATAATGGGTTTACCTATTATGCTATCAAGTCATTCGTACTCACCTCTTCATTAACTTCACTGTGCATCTTTGAGCCAACTGCTGTTTGACTCTGTGTTTTGCCAGTCACATCAGAAAATGAATAGCTCGTTTATTCTCTAAATCACTTAATGACTTATTAAGGTAATTAGTGAAGTAAGGTCATGATAGATGGCTGCATGTCACCATTGTAAATGTTAAGGGTTAGGGCTATTGTGTTCTACAGTGTTAAAAATACTTGATATGACTATTTTCCAAAAGTCACTGGTATTTTTTTTCTTCATTTTATTTTTTTTACACCGCACTGTATCTGCGTAACTATTATAATATACAGTACAAGCCAAAAGTAATGTTTGTTTCTTGAAGCTTTGTGCCTTTATTCATCAGCTTCTGCCTTCTGTGCATCTAACTTCAAAGAGCTCAATGGATCCTATTCTTATCTGCTAAAATTACCTTTCTCAACAGCACACTGCATAGTGCTGCAGACCCCTTCCCCTGCTCTTTTGTGATCTGAATGGTTACAACTAGAAATGAGCAGAGCCGAACAGTAAAGTTTAGTGTTTGTACCGAACACAGACTTTTAAAAAATAAATAAATAAAAATCAGTGTTCAAGTTTGGAGTTTGGGTGCTGTACGTAGGAAACCACCCAAATGAGCATGGTTATGCTCAGTTTTTGGCCCAATGCGAGCCACTTGCAGTATTTGAATGGCTCTCACTGGGTTTAAAATCCACGTGATTTGGATGTAGTGGGTAAAAATAAATAAAAAATAACTCAACCTCCCTTCCACAGAAGTGCTCTGTTTATGGCTGTGGGCAAAGAGCTGAACTGCCCAATCAGTGACTTCCAATGGGGTTCAGGTGAAGTCCGATTTCAGAATTGAACTTTATCTAAAGTTTAGGTGAACTGGCTGAACCCGAACTTCAGCAGGTCCGCTCACCTCTATTTACACACAAACACCTACTTTTTTTTTCCTGACTGTAATTGCAAAATGCTGCTTCTTTTTTTTTTTTTCTAACGGTTTATTAAAGATTGTTTTCATATCAATAGAATTAAAACAATAGTCAATAACCATCGAGGAACGTCAATCAAACTAGACAAGACATCAAGAAGGGAAAAACATAAGGAAAGAGTAGACAGGAGGGGGGGTGTATAAGGGTTAATCTAACACAAGTTGCGCGCTGGTTTACCGTATCGAGCAACAGAACAAACAAACGCTCCATACCGATATCCCATTAACTAGCAAAAATGCTGTTTTTGTTTTTTGTTTTTATTAATGAAGCAGCATGTCCATTTTTTCAGTATTTTTGCAGTTTTTTTTCCACCATTGAAAACATTGAGTGAAAGAACAGCTGTATTTTTTGTTGCATTTTTGGTAAATGAAACAAACTCTATTTAAACATACTGTAGACAAATGACATACCAAAAACAGAGCAAAAAAATCGACACAAAACCACAGCTTTTTTTTTTTAGTTTTTAGAGATTAGGCTTTACTACCAAAAAAGCAGCAAAAACACTCTGTGTGAACATAGCCTTACAGAGTTTACATCAGAAATCTTCTTACACACAGGCTTATGCAGCCTATTCAGTCATCCTTAGTGATGGGTGAGCACTAAAATGCTTGAATGCTCGTTACTCTATTCAAGCTGGTAAGACACTCGGACGAGCTTGACACAAGTAACGAGCATTACGTAAAGTCAATGATTGGCTTGTTCGGCTTTCCCTTACATAGAGCCAGCCATAAATAAAGCATTTCCGTCCGGGAGAGAGACAGATTTTTTTTTTAAAGTCATATGAAGTGGGAAGCTCATTTTATCCATGGTACCGTAGCGCCCATCTTGACAGAGGAACAAAGAGTGGTACTAAACGCCCCTATAAATATTTCAGAATTAGTACAAACTATTAGCACTCTTAAACTAGCCAAAAGCCCAGGGCCAGACGGATTTAGTAACGAATATTATAAGATCTTGTGAGCCTCTATCGGACCTCATTTATGTGCAGTGTATAATAAGATAGTCACGGATAGGATAATTCCCGACAGGTTCAATGAGGCAAACATTATAGTATTACCTAAGCCAGGAAAAGACCCACTACAGGTGGAGGGATACAGACCCATCTCATTACTCAACTCTGATTTTAAAATCTATACTATAATACTGGCTGGTAGATTACAAGTGATTCCAGATCTTATTCTGCCCTTCCAAACAGGATTCGTGCACGGGAAATCCATCACCTATAACATCAGGTCGGCTATTGGGGCTATCTCTTATAGTAGGAAGCATAGATGTACCAAACATATAGTAGTTAGCCTTGATGTGGACAAGGCCTTTGACAGGGTCTCTTGGGCCTATTTACATAATCTTTTGGCATGTCGCCAGGTGGGATCCTGGTTTTGCGAAGCAGTCAAGATGATATACACAGAACCTAAATCCAGACTCTATAAATAATTCATTCCCTGAGCCATTTGAGGTAGAGAGGGGAACGAGGCAGTGGTGTCCCTTGTCACCTTTATTGTTTAATTTGGCTCTGGACCCGATGTTCAGCAATATTTCAGGGCATGAGAGTCGGTGGGACAACATTTAAACTTTTGGCTTTTGCCGATGATATTTTATTGTTTATTACCAATCTCTCTCAAGCGATTCCAGAGATAATGAACACATTGAATAATTTTGGAAAGGCCTCAGGCTTTAGGGTAAATTACAAAAAAACTGAGGCATTGGCAATGTACAAATCGGGTAAAATTGATTACTTATTTCCCTTCCAGTGGTGCACCAAGTCCATTAAATACTTGGGGGATTCAGCTCCCAGTAAACCCCTTGTTATTATATCTAATTATAAGCCTCTTATAAATTCATTAATACATCTACTCCAATCTTGGAAACATCTGAAAATATCCTTTTCGGGCCGATGTCACTTAATTAAAATGGTAGCATTCCCGAAAATAATGTTCTTATTTCAGACTCTCCCGTTGCTTCTAGGCAAATCAGATATTAAGCTACTAAATTCATCCTTTGGAAAATTCATTTGGGGGCACAAGGGGCGTACTAGGATCAGCTTAATCAAGCTTCAATTACCAAAAGAGGCAGGGGACATAAATCTTCCAGATCTGGGCAGATATAATCTAGCAGCAAATTTGAGATATGTGGTGGACTGGGTGCGAGGAGTATCTCACTTTACCAATGTACAATTGGAACAACAGCTATGTTCACAAGTCTCGTTAACAGCATGTCTGCATTTAGGAAACGAGGAAATACCGAGTGAGGTTAGGGATCACCCAACACTATGGCATTCTATACAAACGTGGAGGAAGGTGAGGAAACTCTGTAAAATTATCACTTCAGGTTCCCCATTTCAACCCTTTATTGGAAATCCGGGATTCCTCCAGGGTCTCCCTCCGAGGGTTTATGAAACATTGTCAATGCAGGGTTGAGCTTATGCTGTAGATCTATTGGAGCCCGATTGGTCGTTGCTTTCTTATGAAAAGGCGGCACACCACTTTCTAGCCTTTTGTAGGTCAACCTTTTCTTTTTCTTCAGGCGCATAGCTTGGCGCAAAAATATCTCGTTGACAAGCCAAAGGGAGATCTTGGAGGAAATGTGGATAACTTTCTTAGGAGGGCAAGAAGCCAGGTGTCCTCGACTAGTCAGGTTTATTCAATGTTGTGTACAGTTTGGACATGGGAGGGGAAAACAACGGGTCCAGCAAAATGGAAGGTAAACATGCCAGAGTTCGAGGTAAAGGATTTCTTACAAGCCATGCTGTTGCAACTTAAATTTCTCTCGTCCAGTAGCTATACAGATATGGACTTGATGATTCTGCATAGAGCATACATTACGCCAAAAATTCAATCAAAAATGGACATAATTGCCTTTATACTCTTGTTCTAAATGTGGCATAAGAGACCCTGACATGTTTCACTACTTATGGGACTGTGTTCAGATACAGGGAGTATGGTGAAGCGTTCACTCAGTCTTACAAAATACATACAATATTCAGTTTGCTCTGACACCACAGTGGGCGATTTTTAACATGTTGTAGGAGGCTCAACGAAGTCTTCTGAGAAGTACCAAGGCAATGTTAACTATTTGGGCCTCGGCCACTAGGAAAAGTATCCTACATCTCTGGGTAAATCCTGAAGCACCCTCTCTAGCGTTTATCCAAACAAAACTAATGTTCATATTCAAAATGGACTGGCTGGATGCACTGTCGAATTTAAGGTTCAAAGTGTCGTATTGCTTCACACAATATATATATATACAGCCAAGCAATTGTAGTGTATGGACTGTGGTAACAATTAAAATATAACCTTTATTGGTTAGTAATTAAAAATATCAAACCACACAACAGTTACGTAACAACACTCACTGTAGACTCTTAAAAATATTAATTAAGAAAAACCATAGTTGTCCAATATATAGAGGGGGGGGGGCCCAAATCATTACAGCCTCACAATACCCCTCAATTGGCAACCATCTGACCTGATATGCTCTTAGACCTCCCAACGCGTTTCATAATATGCTTATTTTTCAGGGGACTATGGTCAAAAGAAAGCTTCAATATAACAGACCTCCAGCATGTTGTGTCTGGGCCTTGGCATACAGCATTTTTAAGAGTCTACAGTGAGTGTTATTTACACAGCTCTATTGTCTCTTGTATACAATTCTGTTAATATATTTGACAACTTGTTGATTGTTGTCTTCTATCACCGCGGTGGGAGATTCCCCCCCCCCCCGTGTGAAGTTTGTCCTTCCTTGGTGATACTAGGAGCTTTACATCTGCTCCAATTTTATTGGGTTGTTTTTTACAACCGTAACTGTTGTGTGGTTTGATATTTTTAATTACTAACCAATAAAGGTTATATTTTAATTGTTACCACGGTCCATACACTACAATTGCTTGGCTGTATATATACTGGATGCACTGTTGAATAAGGAGAAGTTGACTAAGCGTTTCTTTAAAACATGGTCTTTATTTATACCTAACTTATGTACAGTGCTTAAGGATAGACTTAAATCTCAGTTTGGACAGACCTCTTGGTACCTTCTTGAACTGCTCAATGGACACATACCAATTGCATAAGTTAGCCATTTTAAGTTGCTTCTGGTCGCACGCAGAGCGGGGGGGAAGGTGGGCGGGACTGTTTTGATTATAATGTCATTAATGGAATGCTCTTTGTGTAAGAGCAGATTGCCAAAGTAATTCTGTTAAGATTCAATAAAAAGATGTTTAAAAAAAAAAAAGTCATATGAAGCTTTTTAAGACCTATAAGACGTCTCACCTAGCACTATGGCTAAAGTCCGTGTTAACCAGAAGTGAAGCTTTGCTCTGAGAAATTGCTTGTAAAAAATAGCAAACATTTCAGATAAAATGACATAAACAATAACACTATACTGTATATAAAGAATATGAGTTCAGGGGAAAAAAGAACATTTCTTGTGTCTCACCATAGGTGTCTCTAAAAGCATAGGACATGGTTTTATATTTACAAAGGATATCTCCAGTATTTTAATCTCAAGTCTGCAGTAAAAACACTCAAAACTCTGACCATCTGCACAAATATGTAATATCTTGTTTCCAGCCTTATTACCTGTGTCAGAGTTATAAATTCCTCCTGTGGTTTTTACCATTATTGTAGATCATCCCTATATATTTTCTTCACCGTTAATGTCTGGTTTAAATATTTAAATGCTGCCATTAATATATCTGGCAGAGAGATGAATTATCCTGAAGTAGCGTGACTTGTGTTTGTGTATTTATGTGCTTCATTTGAAGGTCACTCGGTGCGACTGCTGGGTCAGAAAAAGGATAATGGAAAACGGTTGGGGGGAGCTCGATTGGATTTGCCAAAGATTAGGAAGAACCCACTGATAGAAATCATTTCCATCAATACAGGGTAAGCTTCTTTCAAATTTGCTCATAAAATATTCAGTACTGCCTAAGAATTCAATTTCATTTTTCCCAGGCATAGAGCTCTTTTGCAGCTCGACTTATTAAAGGGGAACAAGAGTCTTCAGAGACCCTGTGAGACTGTAAATAGTATATTTTATAACCGTATGTATTGTGCTTGTGTGTGTATGTGTGTGTATATGTATGTATATATATATATATATATATATATGCATGTATATGTATGTATATATATATATATATATATATATATATATATAATTTACAGTGCCCAGCATAAATGAGCGCACACCCTTTGAAAAGTAAGATTTTAATCAATATCTCAATGCAAGAGCAGTTTCTATAATTTTCACAAAACTGAGTTTCATAGAACATTTTTTTTTTTAATGTTTTTTTTTTAGAGCATGAAAGTAAGGTTAATAAAACTTTCACTACAAAATCTTCACTTTTAGGGTCAGCACACACGGCGAGTAATATGGAGCGAGTGGAATGCGATAAAAAATCGCATTCCACTCGGACCAATATTTCTCTATGGGGCAGCTCTCTTGAGCAATTTTTTTCTCAGCCCTAATCGGATCGAAAAAAACAGTCACAGCATGCTGCAGGTGGAATGCAATCCTGTTTCACTCGCACCCATTCAAGTCTATGGGGCAAGAGAAACATCACATTGCATTCGCGTTACACTGGTGTAATGCGATAGCAGTGCGATTCCCGCTTCAGCCGGCAACGGAGGAGATTGGGAGATAAATCCCTCCCTTCCGCAGCGCCAGCCCTGCCCTCTGCAGCGCCGACCCTGCCCAGCTGTGGTCTGATCTCATGATCGGACCACAGTTGCATTACACTCGGCTCCCGCTGTGCTGCGAGCACTAATCCCCGTTTGTCCTCAGCCTTACTCAAAGTAGTTGATGCAAAAATTATACTGCAGTTTGTATTCTGTATTGGCATCATATTACATCTGTCTTTTACCATTCTTCCAAAAGGACCACTTTTAGAGCCTGGGCACTGAATGTAGAGTAATGCACTACTTGTCTCTCCAGAATTCCCCATAGGTGTTTCAGTTGTGTTCAGATCAGCAGACATACATACTTGGCCACTTAATCACTTTAATGCTGTTTTTTTTTGTTTTTTTTTTTAATCTGCAACATATGTGTGTTTTGTATTATTGTCATGTTGGAAAGGTGCACGTGAACCAAGGACAGAGAGTGATGGTAGTATCTTTTCTTTCAGTCAATGAAATGTAGCTTCCCAACACCAGGAGCACTCATGCGGCGCCACATAAGGATACTGCCACCACCATGTTTCGCTGTAGGCACCGTGCATTTAGAAAAATTAATTTACAAAAATGCATACTAAAACATGGTGGTGGCAGTGTCCTTATATGGGGCTACATATATGCTTTTGGTGTTGGGGAGTCGTATTTCATAGATGGTATCATGAATTTACAGATGTACTGCTCTATGTTGAAACAGAACATACTACCATTACTCCGTGCCCATTGTAGATATGCCTTAATTTCTAATTGCATGGTGCATAAAGTGAAACGTGGTTGCAGTTTCCTTATGTGGGGCTGCACAAGTGCTCCTGGTGTCAGGGAGCTACATTTCTTGATGGTATCATGAATTCACAGATGTACTGTTGTATATTGAAGATGCTACCATAACTCTGTGCCTGTATAATTTCTGAAGAACAGTGTGAATGTGATTCAGTGGACAAGTATGTATCTTGATCTGAACCCACCCAAAACACCTGTGGAGAATTCTGAAGAGATAAGCTGAGCATCACTCTCCAACAATCCATGCTCTGAAAGAGGCGATTCTCAAAAAATTGAAAAATAAATAGATGTTGCAATAGGTCGCCAACTTGATCATTCCATACTGAAAAGACTTGGTGTTGTCCTCAAAGGGAATCTGTCAGTAGGATCCACCTTCCTAAGCTGTGTACATGGGCATGTAGGTCATAGGAAGCTGAATTAAAATGATACCTTTATATCTGTCTTACCACAGAGAAATCCATGTTTTCTTATATGTAAATTAACTGTTCAGGGCTATGAGAGAGACATTAATCTGCATGAGAATCTGCTTCCAGAGTTTATTTTAAATGTAAGGGGGCGTTACTAGTGTGCAGCAAGTTACTAACACAGTACAATAGAACTGAACAGTCTTCTTACAAACACAGCAGCTTTCACAGCTTAGCTGTATTGCCATAGTATTGCCCCTCTGGCTGCCTGTGAGATGGAAGCTAAAGCATTACCGTGTTTCCCACAAAAATAAGACCTTCCCCAAAAATAAGGCCTAGCTGGAGTTTTCAGTAAGGCTTAAATATAAGCCTACCACAAAAATAAGACCTAGTCGAGGTTCAATAATGAAGTGTCCATGCAGCTCAAAAAGTTAAAGAATACTGCAGGACACTTCATTATATAAAGCTGACTCTCCCAAAAGAGAAACTAAAGAAAAGACAAGACCCCGCGATCATACTAACTAGACGTCGACCGGGAGCAGTAGAACGCATCAAGGACCTGCAGCGGAACGCACACCCACACACTTCAGATCACGCACTCATACAATCAGATGACACACACACACATTCTTGATATCCAGCGATATGTATTGCTTCTGGGCGGCATAAGGACCTGTGACGCTGTGCAGTAGAGTGCCAGGACCTGCGGGTGGAACGCATGGAGGACCCAGCGGTGGAATGCCTCATAGAGACGGCAAAGTAGAGAATTCCCTCTTGGCTGAAAGCAAGTGGTATCACCGGATGTGTGTGTGTGTGTGTGTGTGTGTGTGTGTGTGCGTCGGCCAGACAGATGGGAGGACGGCAGGCAGCATACCTGCTAGGTGCGCCTACCGGAGATCGCAGGAGAATCTGGGAGCCACACAGGCATCCGGGGTCTGGTAAGTATGACGATCCTGGGAAGAGGGGTCTGCATTTTTTTTGGGGAAGGGGGGGGGAGTAAAGTTTCCCCCATCCATGTTTCCCCAAGAATCCTCGAAAATAAGACCTAGCACTTTTTTCGGAGCAACACAAAAATGTAAGACCGCGTCTTATTTATGGGGAAACAGGTTGAAGGAGGACAACTGTATATGTGTTTTGAGCGGAATCTGTCAGCAGGTTTTTGTTACATCATCAGAGAGCAGTATGATGTAGGCAAAGACTTTGAATCCAGTGATTTATAACTTAGCTTACTGGGTACAGCGGTTCTGACACAGTGGGCATGCTGAGCTAGCTGACCTCTAGTTGACCTAGTCAGGCATAAATCTCCTGAAGCTAAAACAAACAATAGCATGTAAACAATGCCACACAATGTGATGAGACCCGTCAATGAAATCTCTGTTAGGGGTGCTTCACACACAGCGAGCTCGCTGCCGAGATCGCTGCTGAGTCACGCTTTTTGTGACGCAGCAGTGACCTCATTAGCGATCTCGCTGTGTGTGACAATGAGCAGCGATCTGGCCCCTGCTGCGAGATCGCTGCTCGTTACACACAGCCCTGGTTCGTTTTCTTCAAAGCCGCTCTCCTGCTGTGACACACAGATCGCTGTGTGTGACAGCAAGAGAGCGACAAATGAAGCGAGCAGGGAGCAGGAGCCGGCGTCTGACAGCTGAGGTAAGCTGTATCCAAGATAAACATCGGGTAACCAAGGTGGTTACCCGATATTTACCTTAGTTACCAGCCTCCGCAGCTCTCACGCTGCCTGTGTTGCCGGCTCCGGCTCTCTGCACATGTAGCTGCTGTACACATCGGGTTAATTAACCCGATGTGTACAGCAGCTAGGAGAGCAAGGAGCCAGCGCTCAGTGTGCGCGGCTCCCTGCTCCCTGCTCACACTGGTAACTAATGTAAACATCGGGTAACCATACCCGATGTTTACCTTAGTTACCAGTCTCCGCAGCTTCCAGACGGCGGCTCCGTGCAAGCGCAGCGTCGCTTGCACGTCGCTGCTGGCTGGGGGCTGTTCACTGGTCGCTGGTGAGATCTGCCTGTTTGACAGCTCACCAGCGACCATGTAGCGATGCAGCAGCGATCCTGACCAGGTCAGATCGCTGGTCGGATCGCTGCTGCATCGCTAAAGTGTGAAGGTACCCTTAACCCCTACAGCATGCTGTATTCAGATTACATAGCAAAAACCTGATGACAGATTCCCTTTAATGCTGTCTTGTGTGTTATCACAGCACAGTTCTGCAATGAGAGTAGAGAGCAGCCATCACATATCACACCTGTAACTCCTCCTTCTATTTAAAATGCGCCCTAGAGGCAGATTTTCTTGAAGATCAGTGTCCTTCCTATTGTCTACAACAGGTCTTTTGCATAGAAGAAAAACCTGGATTTTTCATGAATAAGACATCAGACCACAAATATCAAAGTATCATTTTACTCAGCTTCCTATGATCTACATTGCCACATAGGCAGATTGATCCTACTGACAGATTCCCTGTAAAAAAAAAAATATTTTCTCATTTTAAATCATGACAACCAAAAACATGTGAATGACCCTGATCAAAAATTCACATACCCTGGTGATTTTGGCCTGATAACATACACAGAATTTGACACAAATGCATTTTAATGGCTAATAAAGGTAACATCCTCACTTGTGACTTGTTTGCTTATAATCATTGTGTGTGCATAAAAGCTGAGTGAATTTCTGGGATCCAGACAAATTCTTGCATCTTTCATCCAGCCACTGACGTTTCTGCATTGTGAGTCATTTGGAAAGCAAAAGAATTAACGGATTTACAGGAAAAGATAGTTGAACGGTATAAAACAGGAAATGGATACAAAAAGATATCCAAGGAATCGATAATGCCAGTCAATAGTGTTCAAACTGCGATTAATAAATGGAAAATCAGGGGCTCTGTAAAAACCAAACCACGATCAAGTAGACCAAAAAAATTTCAGCCACAACTGCGAGGAAAATTGTTCAGGACACAAAGAAAAGCCCACAAATAACATCAGCTGAAATACAGAACTCACTGAAAACTAGCGGTGTGGCTGTTTCAAGATGTATAATAAGGAGGCACTTGAAGAAAAATCAGCTGCATGGTCTAGTAGCTAGAAGAAAGCTATTTCTGCGGAAATGCCACAAAGTATCTCACCTACAATATGCCAAACAGCACAGAGAAAAGCCTCGAAACTTCTAGAACAAGGTAATTTGTAGTGACGAGACCAAAATCGAACTTTTTGGCCACACCCATAATCGTTAAATTTGGAAAGGTGTCAACAAGGCCTATGATGAAAGGAAGACTGTTCCTACTGTAAAGCATGGAGGTGGATCGCTGATGTGGGAATGTGTGAGCTACAAAGGCACAGGAAACTTGGTAAAAGTTGAAGGAAAGATGAATGCAGCACATTATCAGCAAATACTGGAGGCAAATTTGCACTCATCAGCCTGGAAGCTGCGCATGTAACGTACTTGGACGTTCCAGCATGACAACGATCCAAAACACAAGGCCACGTTGACCTATCATTGACTACAGCAAACAAAGTGAAGGCTCTGGAGTGGCCATCTCAGTCTCCTGACCGCAATATTATTGAGCCACTCTGGGGAGAACTCAAGCGTTAAGTTAATGCAAGAAAGCCCAGGAATTTACAGGAACTGGAGGCTTTTTGCTTAGAAGAATAGACAGCTTTACCATCTGAAAAAATAAAGAGCTTCATCCACAACTACCACAACAGATTTCAAGCTGTCATTGATGTTGGAGTGGGCAATACACACTATTAAGAACTGGGGTATGTGAACTTTTGTTCAGGGTCATTTAGAGGTTTCTGGTTGTCATTATGATTTAAAAAGAAAAACACAGTAATTTGACAATAAATGGCTTCACCTAACCACTAACGATGAGTGGAAAATAAGTTTTTATCATTCATATTCTCAAAAAAGGCTGCCGGGGCATATAAACTTTTGAGCACAACTATATATATATATAATATATATATATATATATATATATATATATATATATATATATATATATATATATAATTACTTTTGTTCCCCCAAATTTTGGGGGAAAGCAGGGGGTGCGTCTTATAATCTGAATATACGGATTATATACTGCAGGGTCCAGGGGAGGTGGGGGCAGCTCTGGAGCGGTGCTGGAGACTGAGGGAGGCTGGTGAGCTGGTGAAGGCTGCAGCGGGAGATCTCCTGCTCCCGCTCATATAATATGCACTGCCGCTGTCCATCACCATGGTGCTGAAACCGCACCGTGGTGACTGGCTGGGGAATTGGCGCATATTATATGTGCCTGTGCTCCCCTTTGATCGCTGATGACCACCTGTGTTAGATATGGTCCCCATGCTGCTGCCCATAGTAAAATAAAAAACTCTTTACTTACCTCCTCCAGCGTGTCTCCCCGATCTCCCTCCTGCTGCTGTGATCATGCACGCAGAGATCATGTCACTCTGCTGTGCCGATCACATGATCGGCACTGAGAACCAGGAAGTGCACTAGTGTAGGAGCTCAACCACACGGAGGGAGATACGAGGGAGGACCGTGCTGGAGAAGGTAAGGAAAGAGTTTATTTTACGAAAATCAGCAGCCTGGGGGCCATATCAAACACAGGGTGATGTGTGCCATCCACAGGGGGCCATGGGCAGCAATAGTGGCCGTGTGCCATCCACAGGGGGCTATGGGCAGCAATAGGGGCCATGTGCCAGCCACAGGGGTCCATGGGCAGCAATAGGGGCCGCATGCCAGCCACAGGGGGCCATGGGCAGCAATAGGGGCCGTGTGCCAGCCACAGGGGGCCATGGGCAGCAATAGGGGCCGTGTGCCAGCCACAGGGGCCATGGGCATCAATAGGGGCCGTGTGCCAGCCACAGGTGGCCATGGGCAGCAATAGGGGCTGTGTGCCAGCCACAGGGGGCCATGGGCAGCAATAGGGGCCGTTTGCCAGCCACAGGGGGCCATGCGCAGCAATAGGGGCCGTATGCCAGCCACAGGGGCCATAGGCAGCAATATTGGCCATGTGCCTGCCACAGGGGGCCATGGGCAGCAATAGGGGCCGTGTGCCTGCCACAGGGGGCCGTGTGCCTGCCACAGGGGGCAGTTTGCCAGCCATAGAGGATGTGTGCCAGCACAAGGGGGCTATATTCAATATAAGGGGGCCATATCCAGATTAAGGGGGCTAATTTTAGGATGGGGGGGCTATGAGGGACATATACCCTATATGATTTGTTAGACGGAAACTGGTATTATAAGATGGACCCCATTTTTTTAAAAAAAAATATTCTCTTTTCCTTCACCAAATTTGGGGGTGCGTCTTATAATCAGGTGCGTCTTATAAAGCGAAAACTACGGTGTGTGTGTGTGTGTGTGTGTGTGTGTATATATATACAGTTAGGTCCAGAAATATTTGGACAGTGACACAAGTTTTGTTATTTTAGCTGTTTACAAAAACATGTTCAGAAATACAATTATATATATAATATGGGCTGAAAGTGCACACTCCCAGCTGCAATATGAGAGTTTTCACATCCAAATCGGAGAAAGGGTTTAGGAATCATAGCTCTGTAATGCATAGCCTCCTCTTTTACAAGGGACCAAAAGTAATTGGACAAGGGACTCTAAGGGCTGCAATTAACTCTGAAGGCGTCTCCCTCGTTAACCTGTAATCAATGAAGTAGTTAAAAGGTCTGGGGTTGATTACAGGTGTGTGGTTTTGCATTTGGAAGCTGTTGCTGTGACCAGACAACATGCGGTCTAAGGAACTCTCAATTGAGGTGAAGCAGAACATCCTGAGGCTGAAAAAAAAGAAAAAATCCATCAGAGAGATAGCAGACATGCTTGGAGTAGCAAAAATCAACAGTCGGGTACATTCTGAGAAAAAAGGAATTGACTGGTGAGCTTGGGAACTCAAAAAGGCCTGGGCGTCCATGGATGACAACAGTGGTGGATGATCGCCGCATACTTTCTTTGGTGAAGAAGAACCCGTTCACAACATCAACTGAAGTCCAGAACACTCTCAGTGAAGTAGGTGTATCTGTCTCTAAGTCAACAGTAAAGAGAAGACTCCATGAAAGTAAATACAAAGGGTTAACATCTAGATGCAAACCATTCATCAATTCCAAAAATAGACAGGCCAGAGTTAAATTTGCTGAAAAACACCATGAAGCCAGCTCAGTTCTGGAAAAGTATTCTATGGACAGATGAGACCAAGATCAACCTGTACCAGAATGATGGGAAGAAAAAAGTTTGGAGAAGAAAGGGAACGGCACATGATCCAAGGCACACCACATCCTCTGTAAAACATGGTGGAGGCAACGTGATGGCATGGGCATGCATGGCTTTCAATGGCACTGGGTCACTTGTGTTTATTGATGACATAACAGCAGACGAGTAGCCGGATGAATTCTGAAGTGTACCGGGATATTTCAGCCCAGATTCAGCCAAATACCGCAAAGTTGATCGGACGGCGCTTTATAGTACAGATGGACAATGACCCCAAGCATACAGCCAAAGCTACCCAGGAGTTCATGAGTGCAAAAAAGTGGAACCTTCTGCAATGGCCAAGTCAATCACCAGATCTTAACCCAATTGAGCATGCATTTCACTTGCTCAAATCCAGACTTAAGACGGAAAGACCCACAAACAAGCAAGACCTGAAGGCTGCGGCTGTAAAGGCCTGGCAAAGCATTAAGAAGGAGGAAACCCAGCGTTTGGTGATGTCCATGGGTTCCAGACTTAAGGCAGTGATTGCCTCCAAAGGATTCGCAACAAAATATTGAAAATAAAAATATTTTGTTTGGGTTTGGTTTATTTGTCCAATTACTTTTGACCTCCTAAAATGTGGAGTGTTTGTAAAGAAATGTGTACAATTCCTACAATTTCTATCAGATATTTTTGTTCAAACCTTCAAATTAAACGTTACAATCTGCACTTGAATTCTGCTGTCGAGATTTCATTTCAAACCCAATGTGGTGGCATGCAGAGCCCAACTCGCGAAAATTGTGTCACTGTCCAAATATTTCTGGACCTAACTGTGTGTGTGTATATATATATATATATATATATATATATATATAATATATGGGAGACACCGGCTACAACTTATTTAGAGAGTGATGAAGTTAAAGCAGATCACTTCCAATCAAGTTTTAGCACTCTTCTGTTCCCTTATGTCTATGCGTGGAAGTCAAAATGTGCCATGTGTGATGTTTTATCCATTAGCCTGAAACCAGAGATTCCCTTGTTGCTCATGTCCAATGAATACGCATATTTGGGGTTTTTTTTTATTTGCTGTTTTTTCATTAACTGCTGCTTTGTGATGACTGAAGTACCTTATTTGACCTCCTCTTTCACGGACAAATTACACCATCTGATACATCTTACTTTGTGATAAGAGTGTTCTTTGGTTCATATTCCCAAACCACAATAAATAAAATATTTCATTGATTGCACGGCCTTTGCTGTAAGCCATATCAAAGTTTGATTGTATATTTTTGGACAGACATTTTATTAATGGGACACAAATTTCAAAAGTAACTTTTTTTTTTTTTTTAATTATTTACCACGTTCACTATAAGAAAACTGACTTGGCAGTATGATTCCCCAGGTCAGTACTAGTTCGTACATGTCAAACATGTGTAGTTGTTTGTTTTCTTATTTAAGTGGTGAAAAAAAAACAGAAATTTGTCAAAAAGAGTTACACGTTTGCCGCCATTTTCTGAGACTCGTAACTTTTATTTCATTTCCTGGCATCTGGGGCTAAGTGATGAATTATTTTTCATGTGCTGAGCGGTTGTTTGTAATTGGACCATTTTGGTGTAGATGGAATGTTTTGATCACCTCTAATTGCATTTTATTGTAATGTTGGGGCAACCAAAAAACATAATTCTGACATTTTGATTTTTTTTTCTCATTATTAGAGATGAGTGAACTGGAGGTTCGGTATTCAAATCGAACACCAAATTTAAAATCAAGGTTCGGGGTTTGGCTGCTTAAATGCAAACAAATCTCATGTGAGCAAAGTTGTGTTTATACTCTTGGTGCTCAGCCCTGTATGAGCCACTTGCAGTGTTTGAATGGCGCATGCGAGGTGTAACAACATTGTGCTCGGATGTGGAGTGCAACTAAAAAATAAAAAGTTTGAAAAAGCCTGCCCACCCTCCCCTGGAGGTGCTCTGCTTATGTCTGGCTGTATGTGGGCAGAGACTCAAACTGCCAATCAGTGACTTAGTTCGGGTCAAGCTCAAGCCTGTGGAGCTAGGCTCGTTTGCTGCCGGGGAACCGAGCCTCGACGGAACCGCTCAGATCTACTCATTACACCCCTTTACCAATCAGATTAAATTGATTGTATATTTTGATAGACTGTTGATTATGAACCCGGCAATACCAGATGTGTATTTTATGCATGAAAAATACCCTGACTATAAATAAATAAATTGCAAGTGCTTAATAACAGGGTACTTAGTGTATACATTTTTGCAAAAAGGTAAAAAGCTGTCTCACCTCGTCAAGGTGTACCCATCTGAGACAGTCCCTAACCTACTGAAGTTAAAAAACATTATCAATACCTGACTTGTGTCATGTCAAACTCCAATATGAATGGTGGCAAGTGGTCAGCTGTGTCCCAGATAAAATACACAGTGAAGTGAGACGCAATTAGTTGTTCAGTCTCAGTATTAGGAGGGCTGCGCCCCCAACTTGCAAAAAAGCAAGACAACATACAAAAAACACAAAAAACCTGAGCTGAAACAATGTTCAGTAAACATGCAACATTAAGCATGTGAATTGCAGCCTTAAGACTAGAAAAAAACCTCCTTGCCTTATTCTGGACCCTATTTGAAGTGATTAGTGAACGTAGTGAAATCTGTCTCATGTATAGGTACTAAATCCTTAGTGTGGAAAATTGTCCGATGCTAACAAGAGACCAGGTTTCATATGGCTGTGGACTGGACAATAAAACTGTAGGTGGACATGGCAAAAACAAAATAAACGTATTTCATACCTATTTTTGTTCATATCAGCCCAAATGTGAATTGTGGTTATAAGAGGATGGAGAGACTCTCATGTTTCAGTCTGTCAGTAACTCTTATAATGTAATCATTCACATTGACTTCTGTTCTAAACTAGGTCAATAGCAAAATGTGGTTTAAAAGCCAATGGCCATCATTAAAGCAAATCTGTCATCAGGTTTTTGCTGTGTAATCTGAGGACAGCAGACCTAGAGGTGGAGACACTGATTACAGGGATGTGTCACTTATTAGGTTGTGTACTGTTGTTTTAAAGGGGTTGTCTGGTCTAAAATAAGTCTGCAGTCACTCTATGTGACTGCAGACTTATGAATCCTCCCAGCACAAACACGATGTGTGCGATGATTTGACAGTTTGAGTTGTGAACGGCGGTCACATGACTGCAATTGTGTGATATGCATGTTCCGGGCTGGAACCCGCCTAGTTTGTGCGGTCTTACGCAATACAAAGTATTGGGCAAGGCTGCGCCTACTACTTGGATGCCCCCACTCCATACATTTGTATTGAACTAGATCACTCCCACTTTTCGGGTTCTGGCCGGGAACATGCATATCGCACAATTGCGGTCACGTGACCACCGTTCCCAACTGAGAAGCCGGTGAATCCTTGCAGTACACAATGTGGGAGCAGGGAGGATTCATAAGTCTGCAGTCACATAGAGCGACAGCAGACATGTTGGAATCAGGGTCTCTTTTTCTAAAAAATGCTAGCTTCAGATGAGGTAGCAAAACCTGATGACAGAGTAACTTAATTCATTATTTTTAGGTTGCTTTTTTTTTTGGGCAATTGAGTTTTAGGTGTGTGTGTTTTCTATCACCTGAACCCATGTACCCGCACTCACCGACAGTATAAACAATGTACTTCATGTGTAAATTTATTCTTCCTATAAATGAAATGATTACAGTGTAACTTGTAGAATAAAAATGATTCACTACTCTGCAGTTTTGACTACATCCCTGTAAAACTGATAGGGGAGGAGGCTTTTTCTACATACATTGATCAGCTAATTCTGCCTGTGAATGGCGCTATTGCGGATTGCTCATCCCCATGAAGTGACCCCCAGGGATCAGTCACCCCTGGGATCCGTTGATGTCATGTCAATGGCCAGTTGACCTGACAATACCGAGGCCTGCCCCAGTCTTCCTGAGTGACTGGGCTGTCAGCAGCGGTTCTCTTCTCATCACAGCACAGCATGTCGCGCTCGCTCTGCTTCTCTGCAGAGCACCGCAACCAGGA
Source organism: Anomaloglossus baeobatrachus (assembly GCF_048569485.1). Taxonomy (NCBI): domain Eukaryota; kingdom Metazoa; phylum Chordata; class Amphibia; order Anura; family Aromobatidae; genus Anomaloglossus; species Anomaloglossus baeobatrachus. Next base: position 222,604,736 of record NC_134358.1, on the reverse strand, counting down.
GTGATGCTGGGCTGTGATGAGCGGTGAAACGCCACTCACAGCCCAGCCATTCAGGGAGACTGGGGCTGGCCATGGTGATGTCATGTTAACTGGAAGTTGACGTGACCTCACCGGATCCCAGAGGTTACGGAGCCCCGGGGGTCACTTCATGTGGATGAGTGGTCCACAAAGCGCCGCTCAGCAGCAGAATTGGCTGAAGAAGGTACAGTGGAACCTCGCTTAATGAGTAACCCAGTTAGCGAGTATTTCGCCTAACAAGCAAGGCTTTCTGTAAATTTGTAACTCTGCTTACGAGAAAGCCTTGCTGTACGAGCAAAATACTCACCGCACACACTTCTGGTTCTGTACATCCACTGCGCTCTAATCCCCTCTTGCAGTCCACACAAACACACACAAGCACGCACAAACACCCACAAAGAAGCACGCACGCACACACACATATTATGCTCACCTTACCTTCTGTTCCATCGCCGGCCTCCTGGAACTTGCATGTATCGGGTAACCAAGCAGCTGACGGGAAGGTCCTCCCTCGCGACGAGGGAGGAACTTCCCCTGTCAGGCGCTACTCAAAGGCAGCACGCTGGCCAATCAGAGGCAAGCGGCTCCTGCCTTGACGTCAGCGCGCTGAGTGCGGAAGGTCAGGCATCAGTCGCCTTGGTTACCCGATACACATCTTGTATGGGCGAACTGCAAGTTTCAGGAGACCGGCGAGGAAACGGAAGGTAAGGTGAGCATAATCTGTGTTTGTGCGCTTTTTTTTGTGCATGTTTGTGCGTGTTTGTACGTGTTTTTACGTGTGTGGAATGGCACAATAGGGCACCAGGATGGCACATTTAACAAGTTGTGGAACGAATTGTCTGCATTGCAATGATTTCCTATGGGAAATCTTGCTTTGCTGAACAAGTAACTTGGTTAACAAGCACACTCCCAGAACGAATTGTTCTCGTTAATCAAGGTTCCACTGTATTTAGAAAAAGCTTTCCCTATCAGTTTTACAGGGATGTGGTCACTATTGCAGAGTAGTGAACCACCCCTTTAAGTGCTAATGTTATAACCGACAACTTGCATTGTGTGACTGCAAAGAACCACGTACCACAGATAAATGCAGTTACTTCAGTTGTAGGCAATCTAATTTCAGCACTTCAAATTTTTTCCTTAAACAAAATGTATAGCTACACATTTTAAAACATTGATTTTTAGGGATATTTATTGATGACTGCAGCCAAGAAACAAAGTATTTGCCTTTACTATGGAATAAGTAGCATAAGGTCATGGTTATGGCTTTGCATCAACAAAAATAAAATCTCTTAGATTGTCTAAATATTACTGCTGATTAAGTATTCTGTATCATATACAGAACAAGAATTGCCAAGGGATTGTCCAGATTGGCCAAGTACTCTGAGCTTTAACGTCTTTACTAAACAAATGCATAGATTGGATCAATTTAAGGTTATGAACTTGATTTTTTTTCCATTATATTAACGAGCAAGCATGTCTTTCATTATCCTCGTAGATTTCCAGCTAAGGTAAATTTGTGCTTTCAATAAATAGCAGCTCAACTAATGGATTTTTCTAATTCTTCTCATTACCATTTATCCTGTGATACATAGGTAGATTTTCATTTTGTGCTCATGGTCTGCATAGCTTTGTGCTCACATCACTGATTTTACAGAGTGGAGAAGAGTTCTTGCAAGATTGAAAGTAAACATCAATATCATGCTTCTCAGAATGTAAGCCTTTTATCCCATGCATGTCTCACTTGTCACGACTTACACGTGACTGACCAAGGTCGTTTAAGCTGTGCTTATTAGGTGACCCTCTTAAGACAGTCTCCTATATTATTATTACTTTTAGATATCATGTTTTCTGGTCAGACCATATAACAACTGTCTGTATCATGCTTCGAAGAATGTTTTTAAAACCAAATACTAAAGATATTTAGTAATCACCCTCAAAAGAGTGTCATGGATGTCTCATAGATGCAGGCCACACTTCTGGAATTTGCACTTTTCTCCAGAATCTCCAATGTTTCACACTGCAATAACCATTTATGCCTGTCTATGTCAAAAAGATTAAGCTTAAATACTTAAATATTACTCTTGTACCTAGTTCTAGTGTCCTGACCCTGTTGGGGCCTTGTACTCTATAAGAGACAGGTCTCAAAGACTTGTGGAAACCAATGAAACTTCAACTGAAATTTTTTGAAAATGAGAAAATTTAAACAAGTTATCTTATGTATTATGTGGTACAATGTTTTCATGGCCACACTTGTGAACTCTGTGGCCCTAAAGGGCAATCGGGAAGAGCCGGGTAAAGTTCCGGGACTGTCACATCTAATGGATGTAGCAATCCCAAGTGGCTGCAGGCTACTATATAGGTGTGGGGGGGCCCAGTAAGCATGGGTCTCCCCAGCCTGAGAATACCAGCCCCCAGCTGTCTGGCTTTTTTTTTCTTTTCAATTATTTATGTAGATAATTAAATTACACAAATAGCAGAGTGAATGTAGATAATAATAAACGCCTAAAACATACCTTTTAATGGTATAACAATAAAAAGGTCCAATCGGACCATAGGATAAAAAACAGACAAAGACAATTGTATAAATAACAAATGACAAGGGGTAGTATCAGATAATGATCACCCCTAAGGTGACACTGTCAGTCACCTTACAAGAATAAAGGCCCTGGATAATCATAGACAGGGCCAACCTGCTGTCATCTCAGGCAAGGCCTATTGCAAGAAAAAAAAGGTGGGAACGGTCTTACCCAGTCTGTCGTAGACCCCCTCCTTGCATGAATAGTACCCCTGCCAGGTGATGTGGCTAGTTCAGGTCAGAATACCTGGTCCTTTTTCTTATGACCCAAGATCCCCATAGGCCGTATCACCAGGAATATCACAGAGCGTACTGTCTCCCAACGCGTTTCAAGGAATCATCAGGGGAGATGTATATTTAATGATTATGGTCAAACATGACCCCTTTGCAAAGCACACACTGCAGGTAAAAAACATATACATAGAATGTCAAAGTTCCGTTGTTAATATGGTGAACGCAGTTGCCTGGCACACATAACCTAGACTTACTTTTTTAGACCGCAGGTACATCCTGGGCAGAGCTCGCCCATCCTGCTGCAAAATGCAATTTTAAATGTGCCGGTCACCATGTGAGGCGTCTGACGTCACATCCGCCTGACGCGTCGTGCCCGCCTCCAGGTCACATGATCACGACTAAGGCGAAGATGTCAGAAAATGTTGTGTCTCAGCGTGCGCATCACCGCGCATGCGCAGAACGCTGATATGACATCCACAAGCAGGAAGCTGTAAATAGTTTACGATTAAAGAATGGGCCATGACAGAACTGCACATGCCATGTGCAGGAAGTCCAGATAGGACAGACAGATATTAAAATTTATACCAAGAAAAAGGGAAACAAGTTCTTTCCCTTTTAAAAAGGAGTACACAACGTCTCAATTAATCATTAGTTTTTATTATCATCAAAAAATACACAGAAAAAACACCACACTATAAAAATGATAAATTGCAGTCAAAAATTTGAATATATATGGGTTTCAGCGATAATATATTGCACACCAGCGTACCATAAAGTGACCACTGCAGCACATAAATCTGAATAATTACTAGGCTGAACAATGTTTATTGCACCGACCGTACTAATAAAGTGACTAGTGTTTGAAGGAGACCCATGTCAGTAATCACACAGGGCTGTGCAAAATGATGCAAATATAATTCCTCCACGGAAGATATTATTGCACAATCCCCCCGAGGTCTCACCTATGACCTATGAGTATATAGTTAATTTCCCATTGCTTTTCACTATATCTCCACAATGCCGCCTCAACCAGATACATAGTGTGGACATGTCCATCAATCATATGCAAACCCAATCGCATTCAGTTGTGGGCGGAATTGCAGAGAACCGGATCAAGCAATGGTATCGAAATGGTGCCTAACATAACCTACATAATTAACTAGTGTAAGCAGTTGAGGTCATACAATACATTTGTGTGCTAAGTCCCAAATGCTCCATAGAATGCCGTTAATCAGCCATGTCTATGACCAGATTAGAAATGCCACAAGGACATCACACCTATATCCCATGTATTAGATTCAAGACATTACTACGGAGCACATTACCTGGGATGTATATGCCGCGACCACCCGATTCCCCGACACGTGTTTCGCTCCCGGCTTCTACAGGGGGCAACATGTTGTTGGAAATATTAAAATTTCCAACAACATGTATTTCAAATGTAAACACGTAAGGGCTGTAAAGAGCAGGAGAGTATGCATTCTCAACAATAAAGGGGAGAAATAACCCCCAACCAGGGGGAAGGAAATAACACATCCCCAATAAATCCTTATGGCGTTATCACATTTGTAAAAAAATATAACAACCAAACATAAGATGGGCCCGGAGAAACAGAAAGATGGAGAAGGGGGGGGGGAGGGTGAGGAAGTTAGGGAGATGATTCTATTGGGATCATAAGGGACCACCAAGGCCCCCCTGGACTAACAAGGACCATCTTAGTTAATGAGAAAAATGAAGAGGAGAGGACCACCACCATGCCCTAAGGTATGTGGATGACCCTAATCAAACATTTTTGGACCTACCTGGCTGTGGAGGTTGGCACCCTAAGATAGACGGTGGGTGGTGCCCCCACTCGGACGACGGCTATCCCTCCTAGATGTCCCTAACCTATTCTTCCAGAAAGGGTGCAAAAGAAAGGACATCATTGAGGCCCTGTGGTTTGACCATTTTTAGCCAAAAAAATCCGCCTATCTAGGGTACAGTCCGGGTCCGCCCATCACTAGACATATAATTTTGAATATTTAGTTGTTCTATTAGTAGACTTGGAAAGTGACTATATGTGAATTCTTCTTTTCCACATAATTTGCAAAACTTAGGTGATTATTTGATAATTAAATGTCATAAAAGACGTTACATGCACAGACTCTTACTTTTTTAAAACACCTTATGGTTTCCGGTGCCTGAAACTGTTAAGAGGTGACAAATGACTGTGTCATCTGAAGAAGATGCAGTGTATCTTAGCAATATGCATCTTTTTAAGATGGAGAAATGGCTTTATTTATATGTAAAGAGGTTATTTTCTTTAGAATGAAAAAAAAGAAACAAAACTTTTGTGCGCAAGTGCTTAGGCAGTGATAATACCTTGATCACCTTCATAAAATCTTGCTTTTGTGACACAGACCTAACAGATCGCGATTTATTGCAGTACATGTAAAATATTACGGAGGGTAGTCATCCAGTAGGAAACTGCTAATTTGTGCTTGCAGTTGTAAAAATGAAAACTAAAATGCCATCTGCAAAGAATGTTTCAGTATGGTACCATGCCAGACACTGCATATGTTAGAACTTCTGCATATCACAATTACATTGCTGCCTGTCATCTGCACAATATATCTGCATATAACGTGCAAAATGCTGATCTATCATCATCCCTTCACTTGTACAGCTGTTTTCACTTTATCTCTTGTTATGTGAAATAGATTTTATCATTTGCCAATAGAAAAAGTGTTTTTCTTTGAGCCCTTGAAAGCCTATGTCATTAGGGTCAGTGTCTTTTGTAATGAAAGGTCAGTTGACAAAATGAGGATGGATTGTGTTCTTTACAGCCATACTGACCAAAATCTTAGCTAACCCTGAATTTAATGTGCTAAATTTAAAGATATGATTACAGCAGGCTACCGTATTTTTCAGACCATAAGGCACACCGGATTATAAGGCGCATTAGCAATGAGTGCCTGCTAAGGCGCCTAGGTTCATATATAAGGCGCACCGGATTATAAGGCGTATTAGCAATGAGTGCCTGCTAAGGCGCCTAGGTTCGTATATAAGGCGCACCGGATTATAAGGCGCGTTAGCAATGAGTGCCTGCTAAGGCGCCTAGGTTCATATATAAGGCGCATCGTATTATAAGCCACAGCACATTTAAGTTCATGACAGCTGCAAACAGGCCGGGCTGCAATCCGGAGTTCAGGAGATCACCCCGGCCTGTCTGCAGCTGTTATGAACTTAATGCGCTGAACCGCAATCGCCGGGGAATCAATCACTCGGCGCTCGCGGTACAGTCTAGGCTGCACTCTGGAGCTCAGGTGAGAGCTCTGGAGTGCAATGCAGATACCTGAACCCAAGCCTGGCATTACTGGAGATTCCTCCGGTAGCCAGTCCGACGCTGCTCTTATGTACACCATTCTAACATGCTGTATATAAGAGCGCAGGCTGCCCTGTAGAAAATAAAAAAAAACACTTTACTCACCTAAACCAGTCACTCCGGTGCTGGTTGGCCAGGTGGGCGGCGCTATTCTCTGGGACCGGCACCGCCTCTTTCGGCCATCTTGCTCCTGTCTTCTGAAGCCTGTGTGCAAGACACGTCCACGTCATACACACTCGCCGGCACTGAGGTCCTGCACAGGCGCACTTTGATCTGCCCTGCTCAGGGCAGATCAAAGTACGGTATTGTAGTGCGCCTGCGCAGGACCTCAGTGCCGGCGAGTGTGTATGACGTGGACGCGTCTTGCACACAGGCTTCAGAAGACAGGAGCAAGATGGCCGAAAGAGGCGGCGCCGGTCCCAGAGAACAGCGCCGCCCACCTGGCCAACCAGCAGACTACTAGCATCCAAAGAGTGGCAAACCACAATATATCTTGGAACTGAAGAATGGTTCATGCACCTCTCAGAAATAATCACAACAATATCTAAATTGGAGAGCTCTGTACTTGAAGTAGTATTTAGGATAATTTATCCCTAAAACTATGATACTGTTGCACTAAATGTTTTTCTTGTTACTAACCTATAATATACTGAATATACTGGTACATCATATGCTGACCCCCTGACTTTGATGGGGGCTCGCATGCCAAGCTCGCATTTGATGATGTGCTAATGGGCCACCATAACAACCAGTGGTCTTCTGTAGTTTAGCTGGCGTTCATAAGAGACCATTATTTTTGCTATACATAGCAGTGTTAATGCAACATAAGCGATTAAACGAACAAAGCTTCAAGGGGAACTAACAAAAACAATAAAAAGTTATAAAAAAAGTTTTAAAAAATCTAAGTTAAAATCACTTCCCTTTTTGCCCCATTAAAAATGAAGAAAAAATACACATTTTAGTTTCACTGCATTTATAAAGTCCGATGTATTAAAATATAAAAAAATAATCCTATCATTAAACTGCAAAATAACATAAAAAAAAAATCAGAATGCCAGAATTGCATTTTTTCGCACTCAACAACAAAATATGTAATACCAGGCGATCAAAACATTGCAACTACCCCAAAATGGTATCAATAAAAATATAGACTTTGGGTGCAAACAAAAAAAGCCTTCACACAGCTCCATTTCCTGAAAAACTAAAACAATACAGCTCTCAGAAGAAGGCGACACAAGCAAATATTTTTTTTTATTTCATTTTTTACATATTTCCAAATTTGGTTTCACCACTTAAAACATAAAGTATACATATTTGGTTTCTGCATCATCATACTGACCTGGAGAATCATTCTGAAAGGTAATTTTTATGGTAAAATTAATGCTGGACAGTAAAAAAAATAAACCACAAAACTGCGAAATTCCACTTATTTTGCTGCAGTAGGAATTTTTTCTATGTTTTCCAGTACAGTATATCACAAAAGTTAATACACCCCTCACATTTTTGTAAATGTTTTATTATAGCTTTTCATGGGACAACACTGAAGAAATACTAATTTGATAAAAATGAAAAGTAGTCAGTGTACAGCTTGTATAACAGTGTAAATTTGGGGTGACCTCTAAGTAACTCAACACACAGCCCTTAATGTCAAAACCACTGTCAACAAAAGTGAGTACACCCCTAAGTAAAAACGGCCACGTTTTATCCAATTAGCCATTTTCACTTCCCAGTGTCATGTAATGTTACAAGGTCTCAGGTGTGAATGGGGGGCAGGTGTGTTACATTGATCATCTTACTGATCAATGGCACCTCATGGCAAAGAATTCTATGAGCATCTGACAAAAGAATTGTTGCTCTACACAAAGATGGCCTAAGATCTAAGAAAATTGCTAACACCCTAAAACTGAGTTGCAGCATTGTGGCCAAGATCATACAGCAGTTTAACAACACAGGTTCCACACACCTTACCAAGGTCGATCAGAGAAGCTGAGTGCATGTGCTCAGCGTCCTATCCAGAAGTTGCCTTTTCAAAATAGATATGAGTGTTGCCAGCAGTGCTGCGGAGGTTTAAGGGTTGAAGGAGGGGGGGGGGGGGCAGTCTGTCAGTGCTCAGACAATAGGCTGCATACTGCATCAAATGGTTGTGCATGGCTGCCATCCCTGAAGAAAGTCTCTTCTAAAGATGATGCACAAGAAGGCCCGAAAACAGTTTGTTGAAGACAAGCAGACTAAGGACATGGATTACTGGAACCATGTCTTGTGGTCTGACGACACAAAGATAAACTTATTTGGAGCAGATGGTGTCATTCATGTGTGGTGGCAACCAAGTAAGAAGGACAAGTTTAAGTGTATCTTGCCTACAGTCCAGCATGGTGGTGGAAGTGTCATGGTGTGGAGCTGCATGAGTGCTGCCGGCTATGGGGAGCTATACTTAATTATGGGAACCATGAATGCCAACATGTACTTTGACTTACTGAAGCAGAGCATGATCCCCTAAATTCGGAAACTGGGTCCAGGGGCAGTATTCCAACATAATGACCCAAGCACACCTCTAAGATGACCACTGCCTTGCTAAAGAAACTGAGGGTAAAGTTCTAAACCATATTGAGCATCTTTGGATCATCCTCAAATGGAAGTTAAAGAGCGCAAGGTCTCTAATATCCAGCAGCTCCGTGAAGTCATCATGTAGGAGTGGAAGAGGATTCCAGTGGCTCCTGTGAATGTTTAGTCAATGCTTTGCCAGGGCTGTGGAGTCTGAGTCGTGGAGTCTGAGTCGGAGCTCATTTTGGTGGAGTCAGAGTCTGAGTCGGTATAAAATGCATCGGCTCCGACTCCTAAAATATATAATAAATTGGGAACAGTAGTGTAATGCAGAATGTGCTGAATATTTTTTCATAGGAATTTGGGAAAGTTATGAAATGTCCTATAAATGTCTGTCCTATTCCTGATCTAAGGCTACATTCACACACAGCGCTTTTGCTGCATTTTTTGAGGATACGTTTGTCAGCTGCAAAAGCAGATCAGCTTTTTAAAAAACCGCATCACCTGAAAGGTTTTTGAGCTCATAAATAATGCTTTCAATAGCAAAAGCAGATTAGAAAACCGCCACAAACTTACTGCTCATTCTTTGTGAGGATCCTCACAAAACGCTGTGTCTGAATGTCCTATCTTTTCACCCATTGCCTTTGCTGGATCCCGGAGTCACTGCATTTCACTGAATTATGTTGCCATCAATGTTCGATATGTTTGTAACATGAAAGAAATTGTTAGTAAGACACTGGCAATAAAAGATTGTAAAGCTCATCACACCAGCCAGTTTCTCCAGGCCTTTATGGAAAAAGTTCTGCAAGATTAGGAACGCAAAAAAGAACAGGTTCTTGCTATTGTAACGAACAATGCTTCACACATGATAAGTTCAATTAAACTGATGAGTGAGAGTAATGAACAACAGCTAGAAGAAAATTTAGGATTTAGTATGTTAGAGATGGAGCCACAGTGCTGTTCATGTAACTGAGGAACAAACAGATATTACAACAGAAGAACAGCAAAATGATACTTTAGGATTAGATGATCTTGTTGAAGCTGCTTCAAAAACACTTTCATATTCATCACATGCGCTGTGTTGTGCACACCCTGCAGCTGGCAATAAGAGAGAGTCTGCAAGAGGGACCCCGTTTTCACACGTCAGGCTTTTCGGCGGCTTGGCGGATGCGGCGCACTCCAGTACAGTGTATACAGTACAGTGGCAGCGTGACAAACGCCGGTCACATGCTGTCATGTGACTGGAGCATGTGACCCGGACATTGCGGCGCTGCCACTGTACTGTATCGTACTGTACTTGTGTTTGCCGCATCCGCCAAACCGGCGAAAAGCCGGATGTGTGAAACTTGGCGGACGTGCTGGAAATCTAATTGGAAAAGTGAGGAAGTTGGTTATTGCCGCCAGAACCCCTAAAATTGATTCCATCTTGACGAGACGTGCTGGGAAAGGGGCAATTTTTGATCAAACCATTCGGTGAGGCAGCACTTATTTAATGACTGAGCGATTGCTTGAACTAAAATCGTTTCTTATAGATATGGTGAATCCTCAAGTAACATTAAATAAAGGTCAATGGACACAGGTGGCTGAATTGAAGGAATTGCTTAATCACCCATTTACCATGACTAAAAAATTACAAGCTGAGGATTTAACTCCTGGCATTTTCATAAGGGAGTGGAAGAACTTGCTATTTTGCCTGTCCCAAAGAGGAGGTTTAATCGCAGATGGCATTTCTGCTTCAATGAAACAGAGAGACACAGCTATTGGAAAATAAAATTCTTCTGGCAGCTGTTTATGTGGACCCAAGTCATCGTATACTGCTTGATGATCAACAGCTTACTAAAGGAAAAGAAGCTTTGAGTGAGGTAGCAGTTAGGATGAGCGGCTACAGGACTGCCAGGCGCAAGAGGACTTGGGGCCTGACAGTGCTACTGCTGCCACATCATCATCCTCATCAGATGAGGAGTTTAACTTTGACAAGTATTTGGATAATATAGAGCAGGCAAAGCGTTGCCGCAAGGAAAAAGATTTCACTCCGTCTCCTATAGCAGCAGATTGACCAGATTTCAGTAAAATATTTCACTTGCTCTCAAAGAAATAGAAAAATTCAACCGTTCATCAAAACTGACTGTGCATGAGGCAATTCCTTTATTCCCGGAAATTGTTAGAGATGTTGCCCATGTGGTTACGGCTTTTCCTCCAACCCAAGTTAGTGTAGAGAGGTTGTTCTCTAGCCTTAAATTTATTAGGTCAGATTTGAGGTCATTTATGAAGGAAGATCTGATGGAAGCAATTCAATTTCTTACAACAAATTCATAGACTGCACAAATGTTATTTACTATGCTTTTGTTGAAAACTGTTTTTTTGCCACTTACATAGTGTATTACATAGTGTTATATATAACTCACAATATATACTGTATATATATAACACTATGTAATGCACTATGTAAGTGGCAAAAAACAGTTCTCTACAAAAACATACTAAATAATAACATTTAGTATATTGCTTATATTTAAGTGACAAATTTATTGTAGTACAATGTGAACATCAGACATTTAATCATTTTTACGATCCAATAATCAAGATATTTAGAACATAAAATATATTTATTGGAATAGAACGTTAGAACACAAAAACTAATATATTGTAAATATGTAATAAAATATGTAGTGTGTGTGTGTGTGTGTGTGTGTGTGTGTGTGTGTATATATATATATATATATATATATATATATATATATATATATATATATATATATGTACACACATACAAGATATATATGTAATTTACTGTGTATCACATATTTACAATTTATTACAGTTTTTTGTGTTCTAAAGTTGTATTCCAATAAATATATTTTATGTTCTATCTAAATATCTTGTTTATTGCATCATAAAAATTATTAATGATAATAATAAATAATTATAATATAATATAATATATAATATGATAATAATAAATGTCTGATGTTCACATACACATGTTCATGTACTACAATAAATTTTTCACTTAACTATAAGCAATATATGTAGGAGTTGGAGTCGGAGTCAGAGTCGTGCAAGGGGAATTGAGGAGTCTGAGTCGAAGGTTTGGCTTACCGACTCCACAGCCCTTGAAACTTTGAGCAAAATTTGGCCATTATCACTTTGGGTGTACTCACTTTTTTTGCCAGTGGTTTAGACATTAATTGCTGTGTGCTAAGATATTTAGAGCGCACACCAAATTTATATAAGCTGTACACTGACTACTTTACATAGTATCAAAGTGTCATATATTCAGTGTTGTCCCATGAAAAGATATAATAAACTATTTACAAAAATGCAAGGGGTGTACTCACTTTTGTGATATACTGTATATAACATGATAAAATGGAAGGTGCCATTCAAAATTACAACTTGTCCCACAAAAAACAAGCCCTTACATGGCTATGTCAATGGAAAAGTAAAAGAGTTATGGCTTCTGGAATAACGGAGGAAAAAAATAAAGATGGAAAAATTGCCTGGTCGAGAGAGAATTTTTTTGCGGTTTTTCCACTGTTTACATGCACATTAATTTTATCTTGGAAAGAAACTTCTATTTTAATAAAACTAAAGTGGGAATACTCTGCTAGAAGTTCTGTGTGGTAAAGTATGGTTGCTACCTGGTTGTTGGGTAAAGTTCAGAATCAGTAATAGATTTTTCCATTTACGAGCCATAATGTAAGCACAGATACAACATGTTGACTTTCTTTGGCCATTTGCATTAGGTTAAACTTATTTTTGTTTTTTTTAATGCCTAAAGTAGGATCAAGTACCATTTAAGCACCGTGTCAATGTCCTGGCATAAAGCTAATATTGTGCCCATTTTCAAAAAACCTAGATGCAACTGAAGTAATTAACCTGTGCATCTTGAGTGGTGTATCGCCAAGCTTATACTTCATGTGAACATAGTTTATGCATCATGACTGCAGCTCAGAAACCTTGCTGTTGTGCAGATTGGTGTGAATTTCAACTGACAGCGCTAAAAGCAGGTTCGTTCTTGACGGATGAATGATTATGCAGCCTAATGGCATATTACTGCACAAACATTGAAGAAATAAGTATAGAAAGCTCATATTAATCAAGCTGCTTTTCAATTAAACGACCTCTACAGAGGTTTCCTTTTGTTTGTTTTCCCCCTCCATTAACCATCAATAATATGTATACAGTGCATGTATTACAAATCTTGGCAATCACTGTTTTATGTCATGTCCAGCGCTGCTCAGGTTATTTTCTGAACCACGTGACTGTAGTTGTGACAGTCGATTTGTACAGCATCTCTGTGTACCAGCAGTTATTTTCTCAAGTTGGAGAATTGGGATGAGGCACTGATAAACCTATATTGGGAAATGTAACAGAGCTGCTGTCATGTGGTATGTAAGATGACAGGAGTGGAGCTGAAAATGGTAGAAGACCGCGATCATTAAGGGTGCGTGCCCACGATCAGTGTTCACAGCGTTTTGGATGCAGCATGCTTCATCTGTGTCCAAAACGCTGTGTTGCACAGTGCAAGCACAGTGGATGGGATATCTAGAAATCCCGTGCCCACTGTGCGTGTGCAGCCCCAGACAAGACTGACCTGTGGAGTGGCTTTCTGAGACCGCAGCATGTCAATTCTTCCTCTGTATGGAGAACACAATGGAGAGACTGCAGCGCTCCAAACCCTAATGTACGAGCAGCTGTGGTCTCCTGCGGGGGAGACTCGTGGCCCCACAGGTCAGGATCCACCGCTTCCATGACGCAGCGGGTCCTGATCGTGTACACGTACCCTAAGGCCTCTTTCACTCATCAGTGTTTCTGCATCAGTGTTTCATCAGTATTTGGATGCTAAACCAGTAGTGGAACTTAGAGAAAAACTATAATTGATAAACTGGCACCTGTTCTCTGTTTTATAGACATTCCTGGTTTTGGCACTCAAATACTGGTGAAACACTGATGCAGAAACACTCACTGTGAAAGAGGCCTAAGTAGTTTAATGCAAGCACTGTGTGTGTGTGTATATGTATATATTACTGTTGGCTAACAAAGCAGGTAATTACAATAAATATTGGAGTGCTCCTTTAATAATGTTTTAGGCCAGTGGTCCCCAATATTTCTGACCTTGATTTCTACAACTCTGGGAGGGTCATGAGCCACATCCAGAGCCCCCTCACCCAAGTAGTGACATCCATCTCCTGCCTCCCCACTGAAGTGACACCCAGAGCCCCCGTTAGTGGTATAATGACAGCCCAAGCGTACCCACAGAAATTGCACCAAGGTAGTATCCTTACGTCCAGAGTCTTCCCACCTTACCCTTATTCGATATTCTTACATTAAGCACCCCCACCACAGTATTGTATTCAGCTTCAAGCACCTTCTCTCCGGCTGCATCATCATGCCTAAAGCTTAGCACTTATTTAATTTAATCCTCCACCCCCAAGGCCATTATATGTGCATCTGCTTTTCGGTGAAGGGTTACTTACAAGTGTCACCATCCATAGACCCACTCTGCCGAACACTTTGCTAGACCTGTTCCTAATGCACCAAAATGGCAGATAGCAGGGAGCCACACATCATGGACCTTTGGGCCAAATGGGCTTCCGAGTCACAGGTTGGGCATCCCTGCTTTAGGCTATAGTGTACATTAGTGATAAAGGCTAAGGTATAAGATCTGTATGTAGTTATCCTAGTCAGTATCCATCCACCTTGGCCATTTTTCTAATGTCAGGACTTGCCGTATTTTTCTTGATGTGACCACTACAGAAATGCCGTCAGAATATTGTGGATCGAAGCTACAAAGCCTAATACCCATTAATTTACCTGGACATCAGGATAATAAGATGATGTTCCAGAGTGATGAGGAGAGCATTGCAAATATGGGGAAAGGTTGGTGCTCTACATCAGACTTGCATGATGGCTTTGTGTTATTACTGATGCTGACAGCGGAGGATATAAGACACAGATATTATAAGTTATGCTGATAGAACAACATCTGTTTATTATCTGAACAGCCTGGACTTACAAATAACATGTCATTTTTGTGGCAAACATGTTTTATTCAATCTCTTCTGTTGGCAATCCACATTCTGAAGGGAATAAAACACCTTTTATGCAGTGATGTCTGCATAATTATATTAGTTTTCATTAGCATGCTAAATAAGCATCTGTGATGCTTCGTTTAATCAACTCTTGGTTGGTGTGCAGTACATGTGACATTGATGCCATCGTCTTTTAAAGCTGGCCGTTTTAAGCATGTAGTACTGTTAATGTCCTGTGGTGATATTCAATGGGTTTACTCAAATCGGTTTAGTTTTGGAAGGACATCTTGCTGTTAAAAATACATTTGGCTTATATGCATGTGATCCAGAGCTTGGCAGCGTTTTCTCCATTTGGATTCCCTCAGGACATGGTGAAATCATTTTCTTGCCTTGCTAGTTCACAGCATTGTGAAGAGACGCATCCTGCTTCCCAGGATCTCGTGATTGCACACGTTAAGTGTGATCTAACAAACTACAGGCATCAGCTTTGCCTTTCAGTACAGTATTAGAACGTTCTTCATATTTAGCTTCATGTTATTCAATGTGCATAAGAAGAAAATGTTTAATTCTGCTCGTTTTCACTATATACTCAATAGAGGAAAAAATGTGAATTCTGACTCCCATTATTGGTAATGGTAATTATTCATAGTAGCAGATTTGCATCACCTCTATGACCTAACTAAGCTAGGCGGCATAAGCCACTGATAGTTTGCTGAACATTTTCTTACGATGTTCCATTATTTGAGGTTTACACCTGTATTTGACAGCTCCATTGAAGAAAAAGTGCACCATGTGACACCCTAAAATTCCCAACGAATGGCATTGTTGTCAGTGGGGTTCGTCTAGTGCCAAATATGTCACTCGTGCCAAATTTGCATCCTCCTTGAAGAACATTTTTAACAAAAAACACAATTCCTGAAGCCTTGTTAATTGTGTTTATTATTTATTCAGCATTGCAACCAGCTTTATTGAAGGAACATTGGATGAAGTAAGGAAAAAAGGAAATTACATTGAATAATAAAAAAAAAAAATTGAAGTCATCACAAATGTAATTCTACATAAAAACGACACAAAATTAACATTTCATTTTAATTAACCTGCACACGCTCACCCCCTAAAAAATACCATTTCCCTAAACACAATACCTAAACAAAACCCACGTATTTGTCAGTTTGCAAGACCGAAATGTGGCAGAGAAAGAGTCCCTTACAATATGTGCACATGCCGTCTTTTTTTCAGGAAGATACTGCTCTGAAATCTGACTGACATAGTGCTTACTAAATGCTCAAAAGAATGAATATATGCCTTTTTATGTGAAAATGACTCAGTTCAGATGCTCAGTCTTTTGAGCATCTTTTAACCAAGGAGCCCAAAAGTGAAAAGTTAGTTGATCATTCTTGAGGTGTTTTCTGTACTGAAGACTCTTTACTTTATACTAGCAGTCAAGTCCCAAAAGAAGCTCAGAATTTGCTTGTACACCTTTTTGAACATTTGACAGTTTTTGCTCGAAACACTGCTAGCAGTATATTAATTGTTTAAAAGGCGTTTAAAAAAGTAACTTGAAAACACCAGTAAAAAACACATCAAAATACTGGAAAAAGTACCTAAAGTTTAAAAAAAAAAAAAAAATAAAATAATAATACAGCAGTCAAACATGTTTATAAATTGCTCTGGAAATGGGCAAAAAATGCTTTAAAAGACTCTTTGGGAATAAATAATTGGCTTTTTCTCAAGGGTCATCTACTTGAAAAACTCTCCCACTTTAAAGATACTCTGTGTGCGCATATACCCTTCTAGTTGTAGATCAGCATTTTGTCTCTCATATATGTGGTTACATATAAACAGTATAGTATACGTGCATTTTCATATAAAAAGAAACAATGGCTGTAACCTTTTTTCTTTAGTCCTAAGAACAACTTAGAGATTGTATGCACGTCAGTTTAAATGCCATTCACTGGAATCCAAACACATCTCCACCCCACTAGCTTTCAAGTAAAGTGAACTGTTGATCCACCAGTCAATTCCTCCAAAAACTGAAATTACGAATTCATTATAGGGGTGGTTCACCCCTTTCTCAACATAATTTCGATCTAGCAAATAATAAAATTTGCTAGATCGAAATTATGTTGAGAAACAATGTTTCTCTCAAATACCTTATGTTGGCAATTGTGCCTGTGAGTGGTGCTATTGCGGACCACTGTTCCCCATCGCCTGTCCCCCGGGCGGCTCCATGACCTCGGGGATCTTGTGATGTCACATCAACTTCCTGCTGACCTGACATCATAGCAGCTGGCTGCAGTCTTCGTGAGTGATTGGCTGTGGGCGGTGTTTCACCGCTCAGCACAGTTCAGCGTGACAGCCCATCAGCTTCCAGCTCCCTCCTCTGTCACAGCAGAGCACTGCAAGCAGGAGAGATCCTGGGCTGTGATGAGCGGTGAAACTCCGCCCATAGCCCAGTGATCTTTGTGTCCTGTAGTATTGGGCCCATCCTTGTGCCCATCTTTGTGACCTCTAGTATTGTGATCATCCTTGTGATATTGTGCCCTGTAGCATTGTGCCCAGTAGTATTGTGCTCATCCTTGCGGTATTGTGCCCAGTAGTATTGTGCCCATCCTTGTAGTATTGTGCCCAGTAGTATTGTGCCAATCCTTGTGCCCTGTAGCATTGTGCCCAGTAGTATTGTGCTCATCCTTGCGGTATTGTGCCCAGTAGTATTGTGCCCATCCTTGTAGTATTGTGCCCAGTCGTATTGTGCCAATCCTTGTGCCCTGTAGCATTGTGCCCAGTAGTATTGTGCTCATCCTTGAGGTAGTGTGCTCAGTAGTATTGTTCCCATCCTTGTAGTATTGTGCCCAGTAGTTTTGTGCCCAGTAGTATTATGCCAATCCTTGTAGTATTGTGCCTAGTAATATTGTGCTTATCCTTTTGCCCTGTAGTATTGTGACCACTACTATTGTGCCCATCCTTGTAGTATTGTGCCCAGTACTTTTGTGCCTATCCTTGTAGTATTGTGCCCAGTAGTATTGTGCTCATCCTTGTGATATTGTGACCAGTGCTTTTGTGCCCATCTTTGTAGAAGTGTGCCCATTAGTTTTGTGTCCATCCTTGTAGTATTGTGCCTTGTAGTATTGTACCCAGTACTTTTGTGCCCATCCTTGTAGTAGTGTGCCCAGTACATTTGTGCCCATCCTTGTAGTAGTGTGCCCAGTACCTTTGTGCCCATCCTTGTAGTAGCATGCCCAGTACCTTTGTGCCCATCCTTGTAGAACTGTGCCCAGTACTTTTGTGCCCATCCTTGTAGTAGTGTGCCCAGTACCTTTGTGCCCATCCTTGTAGAACTGTGCCCAGTACTTTTGTGCCCATCCTTGTAGTAGTGTGCCCAGTACCTTTGTGCCCATCCTTGTAGTAATGTGCCCAGTAGTATTGTGCTCATACACCACAGCACTCCGAACCTTGATCGCGGGCACGGGTAGCTGTGGTCTCCTGCGGAGGAGACATGTGGCCCCGCAGGTCAGGGTCCGCTGAGTCCAGGATGCAGCGGGTCCTGATCGTGAGCACATACCTGCTTGTTGCGGCTCGCAGACCCTGTGACAATTGCGGCCCTATGTTGTGGGCCGGCGCCAGCAGGACATTACTACAATGAAATAATTTGCGGTGCTGCATAGAGGAAATGGCTGCTACCCGCCAATCGGCTAAAAGGAGGTGATGTTACACAGCGACATCACTTCCTTGCATCTGAAGTCCTGCCAGCGCCGGCCCCCGGCATAGGACCACGATTGTTACAGGGTCTGCGGGCTGCAACAAGCAGCCTCAGGGGCCGCGTGTTTGAGACCTCTGCGTTAAAGTAAGCTAAAAATAACCCCTAAACCTATGCACAGCAAGTTTTAAAGGGTTTTCTGGAACTATTTTATGTTTTTACTATGTGCCTATGAACTTTGCTAACTACATGCCTGTTCTCTCTGGCAAAGATTCTGCTGACATAGAGCGGTCACAGACGTCTCCTACCTGCAATTCTGCGGCTTCCTCACGTTTACAGGATGTGACTTCCGACGTCATGCTAATTGACAGGCTGGCTCCCTGCTGCCTTACTGCGGGGTGCTTGCTGTCAATCAACATGACTTCAACAGCCGTGTCCCATCAACAGAGCAGAATAAGAGCTGCTCTGTTAATGTGGAGGAACAGAATCGCCAGCAGGAGTGGTTTGTGACCCAGCATTGGGTAGACACATAGGTACTTGGCAACCACTTGCCTGTTAGGTATTAAGCCCCCGTCACATTTAGCAACTTACCAGTGATCCCGAAAACGATGCGATCTGATAAGGATCGCTGGTAAGTCGCTGGTGAGATGTCACACAGTCAGACCTTACCAACGACTCAGTAACGATACAGGTCGCAGTAGCGACCTGTATAACGATCTCTGCTGTCATTGGGATTTTGTCACTCAGTGTCAAACCTAGCGATGCGTTCTACCCAGCAGGACATCGCCTTTAAAGAAAATGGTCCAGGACATTCAGCAACGACCGGCGACCTCACAGCAGGGGCCAGGTCGTTGCTGGATGTCACACACAGCGACATCGCTAGCAAGATCGCTGCTACGTCACAAAAAACGTGACTCAGCAGCGATGTCGCTAGCAATGTCTCTTAGTGAGACGTGGTCTTTAGTCCCAGAGTAAATAAAATAGTCTCGGATAACCCCTTTAACATCGCAATGCATATGTTCATTCATTTGTAGCGTTTGTTTAGTGCTTTCTCAAGTGCGTTATAGAGCTCTATCCTCCTAAAAAGATGCGTGCTCACATCTTAATCTTCAGGAAAAAGGATTGTGAGACAGATTTCTGTTGGAGCAAACCACCCCCCAAACAGACAAGGTTTGATAGACTTTCACCATATGGAACAGAAGACAACACAAATTCTTCTCTATTTTTTTTTTTTATTTATGTCAAGAGGAAGCCTGTAAATGCTGTTTTGTACATAGATTAAAATGGCAGCTTACAAATCATTATTGGAAATCGGTAAACTAATGAACTTTATTTTGAATCGCAAAAGTATTTTTGTTTTGAGAAAATAGAGTACATTGGATGTGGAGGAGCTAAAAGGATGTCCCTGTGTGAAGAAGGGTTTCCGTTATTTATTGACATCAAAATATATTTTTTACTGTGAGCAGGATGTGTGTAAGGAATCAATTTACAGCATTTATTCCAAGAAGAGCGAACGTCAATCTAAGGAATATAGGATTACGTTTTAACCGGGTGTTTATTAGGATTTTAAGTGAATAGAACTGCTGTGAACAGTGTAACATTATTTTTTAAGTAATGTTAATAAATCCAAAAGAGAGTGTCAGACCTCATTGGAACCTTGGGATAATGACGGGACTTTTTAGGACCATGCTTTAGTTTGCCAAGGCATTTCAAGACCTTCATTGAGCTGAATATTAGATTTGCCCATTGACGTATAAAATGGCATCATTGTTGACCTTTTTATCTGGGAAGCATAAGACCCTCTTTGTTGCTTGGAATTGAATCTTCAAAGTATGAAATCAGCTGCTCAGAAGCTAATTTTATCTGTGCTTTTTATTATCTGTGTTTCGCTTATGTATGCAAACACAGATTTACACACTTCAGTATATTAAAATATAGCGAAAATCATTCTTCAGAAGTGTGCACTGAGTATGTTCACAAATTGATTTTATCGCAATTGACCTATTGACATGAATGAGCATAAGTCGTCTATTATAACCATACTATGATGTATGATTGTGCTGCCCACCACGTGTCACACTGGCCATTTATGTCATCTTCACGTGTCCTGTAATTCAAAGAAGCACTTATAAATGGCTCTCTGTTTTGCTTTGTTTTTTATTATTTTTTTATTATACTTGGTAACTTTAAGGTTTTACTGCAGATTTAGACTTAAAGGGAAACTGTTAACAATGTTTGAACCCTCAAACTGATTATACATGTGTGAAGCTCTTTCAAAGACAAGTCCAGCAATACCTGTACATGGCCAGTCCATTCCTCCATTACTGAAAAATCAGTTGATATACATATGAGAAGAACCATTTATAGATCTAAAGCCTCTGTCACTTCAGCTCTATTCCCCACCCCCAGACTGCTTCCTCCTGCTTAACATCCTCTGTGCTGTGTGACTTCAGACAAAAGAGTCATCAGTCAATCAGGATGAGGCAGCACTGGCAGTGAATAGAGCTGGAGTGACAAAGGCTTCAGATCTACAAATAGCTCTTTAGCCTCATTTGCATAGTCAAACGATTTCTCTAAAAGAGCTACATATGCATATAAATAGATGAGGGGTTAAATCCTGCTGATTCCCTTTAATCTTTTTTTAAAATACATCATAGTTAACATCCCTGTTGTGTTTTACATTGATGTCAATCTTCTGATTAATGGGTTTAAAAAGATACCATTCCTAATTGCTACTACTGTAATGTATTTAGAAATAAGAATTTTTTTTTATAGCCACCATGAATTATTTAGACCCTTTAAGGACTGTTCAATTTTTCATTTTTCAAGAGCCATAACTTTTTTTATTTTTCAGTCAATATAGCCATGTGAGGGCTTGTTTTTTAGCATGATGAGATGTACTTTTGAATGACACCATTCACTTTAACATATCCTGTAATGGTAGACTAGAAAAAAATTCCAATAGAAAAAATGTGCTAGTCTTCAATTATTTATTTATTTTTTTTAAATATATTTCCTTTTACTGTACAAACTGACCTGGCAATTTTTTAATGCAGGTCAGTATGATTACGTAGATACCAAACATGTGTAGTTTTTGTTTGAAGTGGTGAAAAAATTTTCAGAAATATGTAAAAATGAAATGACTAAAAAATATTTGCTTGTGTTGCCTTTTTCTTAAAGCTGTAACAGTTAAAATTAGTAAATTTTTGAGATTTGGAGCTTTGTGAGGGCTTGTTGTTTGTACTCCAAGTGGATGTTTTTATTGATTTCATGTTTGGGTAGATGCAATGTTTTGATCGTTCATATTTTTAACTTTTTTTTTCCATTGTTGCAGCAGTCAAAAAAATTGTAATTCTGGCGTTTTTTTTCTCTCTCATTACGCTGTTTACAGATCGAATTAATTTACTTTATATTTTGATAGATAAGGCATTTCTAAACTCCGTTATACCAAGTATGTGTACATTTTATTTTCGTTAATTGGTATGTTTTAAAGGGGGCAAAAGCTTTTTTTTTTTTCTTTTTTTCTTTTTTTTTTTTTCCTTATTACTGTTTTTACTAGTCATCTTAGGGGACAAGAGCACCGATAGGAGCAGAGAATGACATGCTCCCCGTGCAAGTTAAATATCACTGCCAAAGATTGACAACGGGACAACTGGTTAACAGACGCTGGCTTATCTCCAGTTTACCTGCGAATATAATGGCACATGTCGCTCATCAAATCAGCTGACATGCAGGGAAAGAGTGCAAGTCCACATCAAAGGTAGAGAGCCGACCCATGATGTACATAGCACGCTATGAGTCATTAAGGGGTTATTAAAGGGGTTGTCGAAACAGAAATTAATTTTCATACTAAATCCCAATCTATTTAGTGCCACAATCTAAATTATTTTCTAATACACTTCATTTAAAAATTCACAACCGTTCCCTAACTACAATAGCGGCTTTTATGTTTTTTTTTCCTCTTTATTTTTTTTTGATGATGCTTCATTCAGGAAACCCAGTGCATTCTGGGATACTCAAACGAAGCGTCATCAGGGGATAGAGGCTGCGGTCACTGCGGCAGCCTGCTGCCCTTTCATTGAAACGAAGCATCATCAGTGACACTCTTTTCAGGGGCTGGGCTAGTCTCTGCACACTGTGCGATGTGCACAATGACAGCATGCTCTCTGTTGCCGGCTCAGATCAGCAGTAACGAGCTGATGGTAGAGCACATTGTCTCAATATCTGGCAAGCCAGTGGTCAGTGACACAACTTGTGGCGATGGCGCTGGTCTTTGCATGCCCAGTTATTCCTACTAGCTCGTTACTGCTGATCTGAGCTAGTAACAAAGAGTGCGCTGTCACTGAGTACATTCCCAATGCACATCATGTTGGGACCAGCCTAGCCCCTGAAACGAGTGTCTCCGATGAGTTGACGCTTCATTTCAGGGAGGGGAGCAATGACAGCTGTCTCTGCCTCCTGATGATACTTTGAAATCCAGTATGCACTGGGATTCTCAAAAAGAAAGTGGAAAAAAAATAGTAAAGCAGTTAGTGTAATATAGGGAATTTTTAATTCAATATATTAGAAAATAGTTTAGATTATGGCATTAAATAGGGATTTATTGGGAAATTACCTTGAACCTTTTAAGCAGTTGGGAAATAAATTGACGTTGGTACAGCAAGGTATTGATACATATTTAGTTTAGGTATCTTCAAGCAAGCTTTATGTGACATCTGCTCTACCCCCTTAAAGGAGAGAAACTGATTTGAGTCTCCGACTTGTATATCTTGCTCCTTGGACCATGTTTGACCATACTTTGGACACAATTGTGGCCTTATTTCAGCTGTGCTAGGGGATTTTTCAGATTCTCTATCTAGTGATCAGTCATATGTAAATAATCTCCCCACTTTTTAATGCAGAGATCTTTTAGCTTTGTCATATTCTGCCATGTTTTGTATCTTATGGCTGTGTTTTCATATTATGATTTTCCCTTTTCTTTGAAGTCAGTGATTTTAACCAAGTTTGTTTTGATGTGAGGAGTTCATGAGTCATTTGTGTGTTCAGTTCTGTCCTTTCTTTCACTGAGCTTTAATTATTTTAATCAAGGAAGAGCTAGAATTAGCTTTCAATCTCGCCGTGCTCAGCATATTTTCAGAAAGGTTACATTACTCATACTGATCTCCCTCTCGTTCCCTTCCTGTTGTGTTTTGGCTTTCGTAGGGTGAACTCTTAGTCTTCTTGGCAGATATGTTCTGCTACTTTCTTACTCTTCTGGAAATGTTAAAAAAACACAATCAAAAGTTCAACAGTTACTTGTGTTTTCTCTGTGCCTTTTATATTCTAGAAGTAGAGAAAGGTAAAGCTAGAAAAGCTTTACAGATATATCACAAGAATCTCTAAGGGTGCGTGCCCACAATCAGTATGAAGTGTTTTAGACGGAGCGTGTTTCTGCTGTATGCAAAACGCTGTGTTATACAGTAGAAGCACAATGGATGGGATTTAAAGGGAACCAAACATCAGGATTTTCGCGTATAAGGTGCAGCCAGTGCAGTACTGGCACTATCAGGCACATTGTGTACATACCATTAGTGGGCAGCTCGGGTGTTTAGTCAGTGAAATACAACTTTGTATAGTTTGAAAATTCGTGCACTTTTTGATTGACGTGTGCACCTCTCTCCTAATGTCCGGGCGTGTTATGGACGTTTATCCCCGCCCCCTGTTCCTCCCTCTCACTGGCCGTATGTAAATTTCTCTCTTCAGAAACATGGTGCCGGAGTTGGCGCCAGCGCATAGCGCTTATCTCCGGCACCATGTTTCTGATGCCCGCTGTACTTAGTATTTTGCAGGAGAGGGCGGCGCATGCGCCCTCGCTTCGTCAGATCCCATTGTGACTGCGGGAGCGCACGAAATTTACATACGGCCAGTGAGAGGGAGGAACAGGGGGCGGAGGGCCGGGGATAAACGTCCATAACACGCCCGGACATTAGGAGAGAGGTGCACACGTCAATCAAAAAGTGCACGAATTTTCAAACTTTATAAAGTTGTATTTCACTGATTAAACACACGAGCTGCCCCCTGATGGTATGTACACAATGTGCCTGATAGTGCCAGTACTGCACTGGCTGCACCTTATACATGAAAATCCTGATGTTTGGTTCCCTTTAAAGAAATCACATGCCCACTGTGCTTCTTTTCTCCGCAGCATAATTTGACATGTGGTCCTGCTTTTCTTGCCGCAGCATGTCAATTTATAATTCAATTAATGTATATCAGCTCACCGTGTACGAGCTCACTCCTGGCTTCTCCCTGGAGCACGGACAGGCACTGCCACAGCCCGATATTGCAGCCCGATATTTTTCCTTTCTTTTACATGTCAATTTATGCTGCACAAACATGAGTGTTCTCCGCTGGGAAAACACAAAGTCTATAGCGGCATGAACTTTGATCGTGGGCACGAGCGCTGAGGTCGCCTATGGAAAGCACTTGCAACCCCGCAGGAGAGGACATGCTGCGTCCGTATCATGTGCACCTACCCTCATTCTTGATTTACTTTAAAAGCAATGTTTAAGCAGATCTGTCACAATGTATATGATGACCAATTTACAAACTACATGTTAGTAGCCTGGCCGTCGTCACCACCCGGCGTACCCAGGTAAGTGCTGGGGCCTTGGACAAACGGGGAGGGTCCATATGTTGTCAGGGACATCATCTGCGCCACTCGCAAAACGCTGTCCCCAGAACTTACTGGTGTATGGGGCCTAGGATAATGGTCTTTCTTGTGCAGTGTCTCCCTTCATGCCCTGTGTGATGACAGCAGCATCCGGAGTCAGACTGTTAGCTTATGAACAATAAGTCGGCAGTAGAGCTTTGTCACTATCCCCGACACAGCTCAGTGACCTCCCCTGAGGGGGCAGGGCTGATCTCCCACACCACCTGGTATTTTGACACAAATCTGCTACCGACAGCACACGGGAGAAGACTACGCAAAAGGGGGGAGACAGAGTGTACAGGGGCAGACCATGCAAAAGGGGAGACGGACAGCGCGCGGACTGGGGCACAGCAGGGTGCCTGCCTTTCTCAAGATAGTGTCTATGTATGAGAGAGGGATACTGGTTTGATTAAATGATGAGCTTTGACATAACTGTTACCAATAATAATTGGCTCCTAAGGCTCTGTGCGCACTGGGAAATGGAATTTTCTTGAGAAAATTCCGCATGCCCTCAAAGATTACCGCACCCGCGGTAAAAAAACGCGGGAAACCGCACCCGAAAACCGCATGCGGTTTGCCGCGGTTTGCTGCGGTTTTACCGCGGTATTGCCGCGGTTTTGCCGCGTGCGGGTTGGGATGTGCTTTATTGCATTCAATGCAATAAAGCACATTGAAAAAAAAAATACATTTAATTCTGATAGTGGATAGACAGAAGAATAGATAGAGGGATAGATAGATAGACAGACAGAGGGATAGATAGAGGACAGATCGCTGCATTTCCCACGGTCGGCAGTGAATTCACATTACCGGCCGTGGGAAATGACCGGTAATTACCTCTGCTGTCTGCTGCATTCAGTCTGTGTCTGTGACAGTCGCGGCTGGATGGAAGCAGCGCAGGACGTCGGAGCTGTGGATTACGCCGGATCTTTGGTGCGGGAGGGGTTAATAAAAGGGTGAACGAGGCTTGTTTGTTTTATTTAAAATAAAGGATTTTTCGGTGTCTGTGTTTTTTTCACTTTACTTACGGGTTGATCATGGCAGCTGTCACATAGACGCTGCCATGATCAAGCCTGGGGTTAATGGCGGTGGTCCCCCATCACCATTAACCCCTTGTATTACCTTGCCACCACTGCTACACGGTGGCAAGAAGAGCCGAGGACACGCCGGTATTGTCGCATAATGCATGCGACAGTGTCGGGGCAGCTGCGGCTGATATTCTCGGCTGCGGGAGGGGGAGTGAGGCGGGGGCCATTATCCCTGCCCCTCTCCCTCCCCAGCCTGAGAATACCGGGCCGCCGCTGTGTGCTTACCTCGGCTGGAAGGTAAATATGCAGCGGAGCCCACGTTCTTTTTTTTCTATATTTCCGTTTTCTTTCTATGTGTTCTATGTGTCTGTGTCTATGTGATCTATGTCTGTGATGTCTGTGTGTGTCTGTGATGTGTTCTGTGTCAGTGATATGTGTGTGTTTACTCTCTGCACGGCTTCCTCTTCCTGTAATGACATCACTTCCCTGCAAAACCGCAGACAAGCGATGTACATTACCGGAGGTAAACCGCGAAATACCGCAGGGAATAACGCAGGAAAACGCAGTGAACCGCACAGAATTTGCTGCCTGCGTTATTCCCTGCGGGATTTCATGATTAACATTGAGTCAATGGAGTGAAATCCCGCAGCGATGTGCGGAAAAGAAGTGACATGCACTTGTTTTTGCTGCGGGATTCCCGCAGCAAAACATGCAGCTGTCAAATTCCGCCCAGTGCGCACAGGATTTTTTTTCTCCATAGGATTTGCTGGTGATTCACTGCAGAGATGTTATGAACATTTTCTGCAGCGAAACATGCAGCAAATCCGCGGAAAATCCGCGGCAAAATCTGGTAAGTGCGCACATAGCCTAAATGAGTTTTCCATGTTGTATATAGCATTACAAGATTTCTTTAAATAAGCCATGCACCTTCACAATAGTTTCAGCTTTTCTAGGCTTTTATTTATGTATTTATTTTTTAACTAGGGCTGTTCAGCAAAACATTGTGTAGAGAAGACTTAAGGGGCATATGAGGACACTGCTTCCTGACAGCTGCTTTTTCTGCCGTCACTGTAAAGATAATCAATATGTTAAATAAGGAAATTTTAAACGTTTGACTGTTTAGAGTAAGTTCTTCCATCCCATCATATGTAATATAAGCAAAGTTGCAGAATGGTCGGATTTTAGTCTGCTTCATAATATAGTATAGATGCATTAGTGTGAGGAGCCAAGAATACTTAATTTGAATCAGCTGTGCTCGATGACAGCAGAGACATGTCAGGAGTAGGTTTGTACAAGATCCTGGCCACTAGTTTTATGGTAGTTTTACTGTTTGAGCTTGAATCAGGATTTTTTTAAGGGGATACTCTAGGCAAACCTAATAGAATCTGTTATGCCTCGTGAAGTTGTCTGCACCAGGCAAAACAGTGTGTTTACCTTGCCTGGAGTGTTCCTTCAATGTATTTTTACGCTCTCACACATAATAATTTGTGTCATCTGTATAAGTGTCCTAAAGCTGTAAATCCATATGGCCTAACTTGCTTTTACAAGTAGTTTATAATGGCAAGTTGTGACTTGTTTTCAAATAACTGAAGGTTGCAAACCACATTTGTCAGTGTGCCACAGCTGTAAACCTGGCGTAATGTCTTAAGAATATCAGGAAAGAGTTGTTTATGTTAAAGGGAACCTGTCAATTAAAAAAAAAACATAATTCATCTGAAAATAAGGGGTTAATCTTCAGGTTAATAGTGTTCTGACACTGTGCAACCACCACACTGAAAAGCCTGCTGCCAGGAGGGAATTATGTTCCTCCTGACAACCTTGGGCTTTCAGTCATAGGGGTGTGGTTGGCATGGCTTTAGTCAAAGTGATCGGCGGCTGTAACTGCACCCCTAGCATTGATTGATAGCTGTCTCAACATTGCATCGGTACAGTGCCAGCTGTCAGTCAGTGTCAGGGTGTAGTTACAACTGCCGCTCACTTCACACTTAACAGTGACTTAAAACCTGAAGTTGCCAGGAGGAATAAAGTTAATTTCCCCCCGGCAGAGGGGCTCTCTTGTTTTTGTTTTTTTTTGTTTGTTTTTTTTGCATGACCAATTCCCTTTTAAAAACATTTTGCTAATTTTTCAAGTCATTGTGATTATAAATCTTATTTTACTCTGGCCACTAGTCATAATAACAGGCTGATTCTTCTTGTTCATTAGAGATCACTTTTCAGAAATCTTATTACCATTAAGTGAGACCATTATATAGATAACAATGGATCCACCATTGACAGTAAGTAGCAGTCACTGACCATCTAATCTTGCACTCTGTACAGTAACCTCTGCACAGCTCACAGAGCATAACTACACTGTTGTTTCTCATGTGGCTGCACTACTTCTGATCACTGCTGTTAATTTAGGTGACTTTGTTAATCTCTGACAGCTATATTTAAATTACTTGGTTGCTTGTGCTTGCATGCACAAATAATCAAACTATTGTAGTTTCAAGACCCCTTTGAGGACTATAAAAATATAGAATTGAACATTTTTTGAAAAATATGTAAGAAAGAAATAAACATAAATACACATATATACACAGTCATGGGCAAAACTGTTGCCACCTTTGAAATTGTTACAGAAATTTAAGTATTCCTCCTAAAAAATTATTGCAATTGGACATGTTTTGCTATGCACGTTTATTTCCTTTGTGTGTATCAGAGCAATACAAAAAAAAAAAAAAAAAAAACAGAGAAAAAGCTAATTGGACATAATTTCACACAAAAAACCCCATAATGGGCCTGACAGAATTGTTGGCACTTTCCCAAAATTGTGGGTAAACAACTTTGTTTCAATCATGTGATGCTGGTTCAAACCTACCTGTAACAGGTGTGGGCAATATGAAAATCACACCCAAAACCAGATAAAAAGGAGTGAAGCTGCCTCAATTTTTGCATTATGTCTGTGTGTGACTCAGTAAGCATGAAAAACAGAAAGAGAAGAAGAGAACTGTCTGAGAACTTGAGAACAAAAATTTTTGAAAAATATCAACAATCTCAAGGTTACAAGTCCGTCTTCAAAGATCTTGATGTTCCTATGTCCACAGTGCGCAACGTAATCAAGAAGGTTACAGCTCATGACTTTGTAGTTAATCTCTCTGGATGTGGACGGCAGAGAAAAATTGATGAAAGGTTGCTACGCAGGATAGTCCAAGTGGGGAATAAGCAGCCCCAAGGAAGTTCCATAGAAATTCAAGCTGTCCTGCAGTCTCAGGGTGCATCAGTGTCAACGCAACCTATCCATCGACATTTTAATTAAATTAAACGCTGTAGCAGGAGATCCAGGATAACCCCACTGCTGACACAGACATAAAAAAGCAATACTGCAGTTTGCCAAATTGTATATGACTAAGCCAAAATCTTTCTGGAAAGCATCTTGTGAACAATTGAGACCAAGATAGAGCTTTTTGGAAAAGCACATCATTCTACTGTTTACCAAAAACGTAATGAGCTTACAAAGGAAAGAATACAGTACCTATAGTCAAATATGGGGGAGGTTCAAAAATGTTTTGGGGTTATTTTGCTGCCTCTGGCACTGGGAGCCTTAGTTTTGTGCAAGACATTATGAAATCTGATGATTACCAAAAGATTTTGGGTTGCGATGTAGTGCCAGTGTCAGAAAGCTGGGTTTGCGTCCCAGGTCATGTGTCAAAGTGTGCGCAACTGAATATTAAGTTAAGGGTGCCAACAATTGTTTATGGCCAATTTTTAGAGTTTGGTGTGAAATTATATCCAATTTGCCTTTTATTTCTAAGGAAATAAATGTGTGTGTGTATAACAAAACATGTAATTGCAATAATTTTCTAGGAGGAACACCATTTTCTGTAGAAATTTCAAGCGTGGCCACACTTTGGCCTTGACAGTGCCTGACCACCGTGCGGAGCCGCCGCCTGATCTACACCCCACCTACTGTCTCCTCCCCACAATCCTATAGAATGTAAGCCCGCAAGGTTAGGGCCCTCTTCCCTTTGTACTAGTCTGTCTACTATAACTTGTGTATGTATTCTGTATGTAACCCCTTGCCATGTACAGCACCATGGAATTAATGGTGCTCTATAAATAAATAATAATAATAATGTATAATATAATATAATATGCTCTCTCTCCTCCTGTACCAGTCTGTGCCTTACATTGGTCGTAATTATATTATTTTATTATATATCACTTTTCACATGTAAAACGTCATGGAATAAATAGTGCTATAATAATAAATAATTATTATATAATTTGTGTTATATATATTTTGAAATTAAGAAAGTGGGTAAGGTAGTTCTGGCTTCAACTGTATATATTTCCTTTCCCATAGTCACTTAATTTCATAATCAATAAATTATATAATTTGATAGGACCTTCGAAGATGTCTGGGTGTGTGTGGGTGTATATATATAAAATTTCTATCTGCAATATTCCTATCAAATTTTGTCCTTTTTACTTGTACAATAAATGTGCAGCAAAAGAAATAAAAATATACAAATGAGAGAATTGCAATTTTTCAAATGCTAGAAATCCCTAGATAAATGCAATAGAAAATGATCAAAGTTGCCTCTCGGTAAGCAGAGATGAGTCCACAACAACTCCATCAGCCAAAAACTGAAACAGTTATGAATCTCAGATAATGGCATAACAAAATAATTTATTTTTATAAATGTATGACTTTTTTCTTTTTTTTTTTTTTTTTTTTTTTTTTTTTTACATTTTTATATAAAATCTAAAGAATCATGTTCCCAAGTCATTTTACTGCACAATAAACACCATAATAGATGCACAAAAAACAAAGATGATATGCAATTTTTTTTGTACATCACCACGTTGGGAAATTTTTCCCCATTATACAGTACATTGTCTGTGAAAAATTAATTGTGTCATTCAAAAATACAAGTCTGCAACAAAAAAAAAACATTATATGGCTCTACAGTAATGGAAAAAAAAGTGGTGTCTCTTAGAAGAAGGGGAGTAAAAGGAAAAGCTAAAATTGGTCAAAGCACGAAGGGGTTAATTAAAAATACCATAGTTGGTCCATTCTCTTTAATCTTGCCCTAAATAATAGAGCCAATGTATATACCATTTTCCTTATTAATTATAAGTAGCATTGTTCCTGCAATTCACAAATACAAGAAAAAAGAATCCATAAAATAATCCGTACACCTCCTGATTTGAAAAAATACCATCAGTCTGTGATTCTTATGAGAGCATGAGATTGGGTCAGGTCTCTAGAACATGAGCGCTGGGTGAACCTGGAAGGGTACCTCTCCCCTGGACACTCATCTCTAATTTGGATTGACAAAACACATCTACAAACTAAACGATTAACAATACTCACTTCTTGCAAACTTGAGAGCTATTCTTAATCTCATACTCTACCTCACGCCCATTTGACAATCCAGATTTTCCCTTCGCCACGACAGCGCTACCACCAGTGGCGCTGTCATGGCTCTGGAAAAAAAAACATTACCGATAAGTAATTATGATTTACCCCCTGCTAATTTCAACTCTGGGACAGATCTCCTGGAGTTAAGCCTGCTTTACACGCTGCAATTAATTGTGCGATCGCACCCACCCCCATCGTTTGTGTGGCACAGGCAATTTCTTGCCCGTGTCACACAAAGTCGGTAACCCCCGTCACACGGACTTACCTTCCAAACGACCTCGCTGTGGCCGGCGAACATCCACTTCCTTAAGGGGGAGGGACGTTCGGCGTCACAGCGACGTCAAACAGCGGCCGGCCAATAGAAGCAGAGGGGCAGAGATAAGCGGGACGTAAACATCCCGCCCACCTCCTTCCTTCAGCATTGCCGGCGGGACGCAGGTAAGCTGTGTTAATCATTCCCGGGGTGTCACACGGAGCGATGTCTGCTGCCTCGGGAACGATTGAACAACCGGAGCACAGAAGGACGTTCGATATTTTGAAAATGAGCGACGTGTCAACGAGCAACGATAAGGTGAGTATTTTTGCTCGTTCACACTCGTTCGTAGCTGTTAAATGCTATGATATGTCAAATGATGCCGGATGTGCGTCACGAACGACATGACCCCGACGACATATCGTATGATATATACATGCGTGTAAAGCCTGCTTTAGGTTGGCTTTACACGCATGTTCTCCTGGGATCAGGTTCTTTAACTCCTTTACAGAACTTGGTGGTTCTTGTCCAGGTAGACGTCCACCCTGGCTGGCATATTTCCAGCTCCATTCATTTATAAATTCTCACATATTTCTGACCAGTATAAACGAAGAACTCACTCTGTTTCAAACGTTAATCACTCAAGCACGTCCTTCTACTAAATTTCCATCCTGGAGTTAAATAGAATGTTGTGGTATGTGTGATCTCCTCTGAAGAGTTGGTTATAAATTTGTTTTGGTTCTGTTTTTTTGGGGTTTGTTTTTTTTTTTTTTTTTTTTTTTTAAATCTTTCTTTAACTCCCTTTCCTTCCCATTCTCCCATTCCTTTTCTTTCCACCCTCGTTTCTTCTTTACATTCTACTAGTATGCCCATAATTATTTGGTTTCTGTGAAAGAATATATTATCATATATAGATACATATATATCATATATGATTATCATACATTATCATGCCGGTTATACTTATATTTTAATGTTTAATGTCAGCTTAATATTAATAAGTCAACTTTTTTGTATTGGTATTATTTAATATAAGTTTAATGTTTTCATATCAATGTTCTTAAAACTCAATAAAAATGATTTAAAGTAAAACCAACAATTCCGTACAGACTGCATTGTCTGAAACAGTTATGAACTCCTAAAAAGCAATTAAAGGAACATTTGAATCTTTTTTGTTCAAGATACTGAAAATGACTCAAGTTGAAAATCTTTATTGATATACATTGTGTAGTTACTTGACACAAAATGTCTTAAAAGTCAGTGGAACATGAGGACTATATGCCCAGTACCTTCTGCATTTCTTCTTCCATCAGCAAATTTTTTTTTCTGAAGTCACGTTGTATGAAAAAGCGTGTTATGTGACTTGTTGCTCCAGAATCGATGTACCAATCTTGCAATATCTGATTACACTGTTCTACAGCCAAATTGTTTCAGAGATGAAAACAGTTGACATGAGGTATATATAGTAGTGTTAAATCATTAGGTGATTACAAGCTCATTAGTAAAAATATAGCAAAATTACAATAGCAAGATATTCCGTGAACAGTGTCCATAGCGCAATAATTATAATACAATCAAAGATAATCCATTTATCAGAGTGGGAGCTATTGAAAGCTTAGCTACCACAAACCCCTCAGATGCAGATCCGCCTGGCGTCTACCTCTGCACAAGAGGTCTTTCACTCTTGGCTCCACAGTCCAGAAAGGCTCCCCTGATGAGTTGGAAATGACGAAACGCATAGGGAGAACTGGAGCACGCCTGTAGCGGATCTGCATCTGAGGGGTTTGTGGTATCTAAGCTTTCAATAGCTCCCCCTCTGCGATCCCATTATCACCAGGGTGTTGAATGAAAAGAGTTACCGGTGAGACCAATCCTTTATTATTTGCCTTACTTTTGAAGGTTTATTTTTCAGCCTTTGCAATTACATATTGTTTAACAGGCTTTTAGTGATTTTCTGGTTTAGGTTTTCCGACCATTGCTGTTAATCACAGCTCTCCTTTACCGGATTATCACCGTTATGTGTTTGTTGTCTGTGTTCACCCCCTGTTTTTAATAGGATTATTAAAAGTTATATTTTACTTTTACCCTGCTAATCACATTCAATTTACATTGGGTATTTGCTCCCGCTATTAGTCTCATTCATAAAATAAAACGCCCCCTCTTTCATAACTTTATTAACTCCCAAAACACCCCTCCAGGTCTGAAGTAATCCACACAAGGTCCCACGACGTTTCCAGCTCTGCTACATCTCTGTCCTGTCACAGCCAGCGGTCATACAGCATGGCTGCCAGCTGTAAGTGTTGACAGAGCCGCAGCGATCAGAATGAACTAGGGTGAACCCCCTGACATCACAGCTACGGGTCCTGCAGTACAGCCGGTTTTGCAGCAATGAAGTCACGGGTTACCTGCGGTTCAGGTCTCTACTGTAGTGATCCGCGCAATCTGCGGTGCTGTCACTCACGTGAGTCCTCCAGCTGCTGCTCACTTCAGTCGCAGCCTAATGTGCGTTCACAAGTGGAGGACTTGATCTGTGACAGCAAACACTTGAGTGATGGCACTGCTGATTGCGCTGCTCACTTCAGTCACTCGGGTGGTTTGGTGTGACAGCTGGAGAACTCCAGCTGTGGAGCCTATCAGCTGGAGTCCTCCAGCTGTCACAGCAAACCACGCGAGTGACTGAAGTGAGCAGCGCGATCAGCTGTGCCGTCACTCAGGTGTTTGCTGTCACCGCTTGAGTCCTCCACCGCTGATAAAGCGACTCTCTTCAGTGCTGTACGATGTAGACACGCCTACCGGCAAATGTGATTGGTTGCAGTCAGACAGCTGTCATTCAGCATGGGGGCTCGTCTGACTGCAACCAATCACAGATGGGGGGAGGAGTCAGTATGTATGAGGCTAATGAGCTGGACCGGAAGAAGATAAGAGGCGGGGGAGCAGTGTGACAGCTGGTGATCGATGAGTATGTACTTCTTGGGGACAAAGAGAGGGAGCACAAAAGAGACAGAGACAACGACACTGACACTGGCACTGGCACTGATACGTGCACTGACACCCGCACTGACACCCACACAGGCACCCACACGGGCACCCACACGAAACTGACAGTGACACGGGCACCTACACACGGACAGCGGCATGTCAAAATCACTCCAGCATTGATTTTGTCATTCTGGAACAAAGTTGGTGAGCTGCATTTTTGTTGACAAAACTGCAGGTAAAACACATGCAAAATGCATGCCAAAAGCACCAATTTCATACCATGCATTTTTCCTTGCGTTTTTGATGCCCTAATTGATTTCAATGTGTGACAAATGTTGATAAAAACGCAAGAAAGAATGAACATGCTGCATCTTTTTTGTCACAAACGTTTGACAAAAAAAACGCCGACAAATAAACTGCAAGGTGCGCATAGCAAATCTGACTTCTCATAGAGTTTGCTGGGAAGTCAGATGTCAGAAAGTTCTGTGAACAAAACTGCACCAAAAAACTCAACAAAAATGCGGAAAAAAAACCCCAGCGTGCGCATGTAGTCTAACTGGTATGATATGTTTTGGATATTGTTCTTATTGGTTCGTTTTGGAAGTTAGTACCTGAAATATGTTCTATTCTCTTTTTTATGTGACCCTGTATCTATCGCTTTCATACTGCCATCTTCTGTGGACTTCTGCAAAGGTTCCTTTTTTTTTTTTTAAAAAAAAAGCTTTGTAAATAAATATCAGTCTCAGGTGTAGCTTAGGCCTTTTCCTAATTGCGTTTATTTTCTTTTGCGTATCCTTTTCTTTGCTCATATTGTACAGTTTTCTTTGCTGTTTTAACTGGATCTCTGATGCAGATTTTGAAGGTTATCCAATATGCTTTCAATATGCAGTGGTTTTATGTCATGCCTTTGCTGGATCAATTAATCATAATCCAGTTATAAGCCTATGATGTGTCTTGCACGTCTGTTTTCCTTGTCCTATTCCTGATTAATATGTGGTTTTTCTGTAGTTATAGCCTCTCACAAGTCATCTCTAGAAAGTAATACATTTCCACTTTAAACACCCATAGTTAGTAATTGTCATTTTTCGGATTGGCCACTGTAAAATTAGAGAACTAAAGGGGATCAATTAAAATTGTTTGTGTTTGAATAGAAGTCCACAGTATAGTCCTATTCAGTGATAAACCGTTTTTCCTGTATAACTGTGTATGTGTAGCAGTCAATCACTTATAGGACCGCCCTCCTGACTCCTATGTATACAAACACCATGGAATTCATTTACACTGAATCTTTTCTTAGAAACCCATGTATCATCCTGTTCAGATACCTCAAGCTTTATATCATGCTGTCCACAGATCAGACTGACAATGTGACAAGGACCCCTTTAAGTTCTGAGCTGCTGAAAATGTTCCCTTTCTTATTTCTATGTGTATACTGTGTTTCTTCTGTACAGGAGATGTGAATTCCTTCTATCAGTCTGTTTATCAAGCTGTGCTGGGCTCTTTCTTTGTTTCTGGGCTCTAGGCCCATAACCTGTTGCAGATTTGAGCTTTCAACACAGTCATTAATCACTGATACCATTTTAAAAACTGCACCCCTCAAATTTTTTAAAGCTGATTTCAGTAAATGTTTAACCCTTTTAATGTTTAAAAAAAAAAAAAAATTAAATGGAAAATTATGTTGTTCTACTGAAATGTTTTTGTTTATTTTCAGCCTCAAATTTGTAATTTTCACAAGATAATATAAGATAATGGTCCATACTATGTTATTCACTTTCTTCAGAACAATACAACTCTGGCAAAATTTTATGAACTCTCCTAGCTGTGAGGATGTTCATTCACTTGTTTACTTTTGTTTAAAAAAAGCAGGTCACAGACATGGCACAAAACTAGTCATTTCAAATGTCAACTTTCTGGCTTTAACAAACACTAAAAAAACATGAAAACATAATGTGCTAGCCAATAACGGTTACTTTTCAAAACCAAACAGGGGGAAAAATTATGGAATAATGAAAAACAAATAAAAAAACACTCCAATACATCACTAGTATTTTATTGCACCACCACTGGCTTTAATAACAGCTTGCAGTCTCTGAGGCATGGACTTAATGAGTGACAAACAGTACTCTTCATCAATCTGGCTCCAACTTTCTCTGATTGCTGTTGCCAGATCAGCTTTGCAGGTTGGAGCCTTGTCATTGACCATTTTCTTCAACTTCCACCAAAGATTTTCAGTTTGATTGAGATCCGGACTACTTGCAGGCCATGACATTAACCTTATGTCTCTTCTTTCAAGGAATGTTTTCACAGGTTTTGCTCTATGGCAGAATGCATTATCATCTTGATAAATGATTTAATCCCCAAAGATCCCTTCAATTGATGGGATAAGTAAAGTGTCCAAAATTTCAATATAAACTTGGGCATTTATTGAAGATGTAATGACCGCCATGTCTCCAGTGCCTTTACCTGACATGCAGCCCCATATCATAAATGACTGTGGAAATTTACATGTTCACTGCAGGCAGTCATCTTTATAAATCTCATTGGAACGACGCCAAACAAAAGTTACCACATCATCACATTGCCCAATGCAGATTTGCGAATTCATCACTGAATATGACTTTCATCCAGTCATCCACAGTCCACGATTGCTTTTCCTTAGCCCATTGTAACCTTGTTTTTTTCTCTTTAGGTGTTAATAATGGCTTTTGTTTAGCTTTTCTGTATGTAAATCCCATTTCCTTTAGGCGGTTTCTTACAGTTTGGTCACAGACATTGACTCCAGTTTCCTCCCATTCGTTCATCATTTGTTTTGTTGTGCATTTCCTGTTTTGGAGACATATTGCTTTAAGTTTCCTGTCTTGACGCTTTGATGTCTTCCTTGGTCTACCAATATGATTGCCTTTAACAACCTTCCCATGTTGTTTGTTTTTGGTCCACATTTTAGACACAGCTGACTGTGAACAACCAACATTTTTTGCAACATTACGTGATGATTTACCCTCTTTTTAAGAGTTTGATAATCCTCTCCTTTGTTTCAATTGACATCTCTCTTGTTGGAGCCATGATTCATGTCAGTCCACTTGGTGCAACAGCTCTGCAAGGTGTGATCACTCCTTTTTAGATACAGACTAACGAGCAGATCTTATTTGATGCAGGTGTTAGTTTTGGGAATGAAAATTTACAGAGTGATTACCTTATTTTTAACTCATAATTGTGTGATTCCATATTTTTCCCCCTGTTTGGATTTGAAAAGTAACGATTACTGGCTAGCACATTATGTTTTTCATGATTTTTTTTTAGTGTTTCTTAAAGCCAGAAAGTTGACATTTGAAATTACTTTAGTTTGTGCCATGTCTGTGACCTGCTTTTTTAAAACAAAAGTAAATACTACACCAACATCACAAGCCTGCAAGCTATTGGGGGATGGAGGTGGTGGCCCAGTCCAGACAAAGAGAACTAAGAAAACAGCACCACCTGCAGGCCAAGACAAGTACACACAAAAGCTTAATGTGGACTATAAAAAACTGGCTGAAGAAGTGACATCACACTTGTCAAAAGAGGTTAAAGTGGCTATTGAGGCAGCCATACAAACATCATTAGCTAATATGCAAAAACAGATAAATGCCCATGCCTCTAGACTGGCAGAATCAGAGCAGAGAATATCTGACTCCGAGGAGACAATACTGGCTATGCAAGCACAAATAGCAGCTCTAGCAAAATCTAATGAATACTTGAAGGATAAAGCGGACGATTTGGAAAACAGATCGAGACGAAACAACCTACGTATAGTCGGGTTGCCAGAGTCTGTGTCGATTGGACAGTTGGATAATATATGCGAGTTGGAGCTACCGCAGGCCCTGGGCATAAAGGCGAAATTCAGAGTTGAAAGAGCCCACAGAGTGGGTCCACTGAGACACCAGGAGGCGAATAAGGGAGAGGGCCAAAACTCAAACAAGAATACCCCGATAAGAGCCAGGCAGGTGATTGTCAAGTACCTTGATTATAAGCATAAGGAGGAAATATTGAGGGCTTTTAGAGAACGAAAGCGTCCACTACAATATCAAGGCAACAGACTGCTAATTTTTGGGGATTATTCAGCGGAAGTATCCAGAAGGAGAAAAGAATTTACCAAAATTTGCTCATTTCTGTACAACAAAAAAGTAAAGTGCCAGCTATTATACCCTGCTACACTGAAAGTTAGAAACCCCAATGGCTCGTTTGTATACTACAAGGACTACAAAGAAGCAGAAAACATTCTCATGGCAGAGCTCAACAAGACTAGGTCAGAAAGGCAAGAAAAAGGAGCTAGTGGAGAAGGGAATAATAGAAGAGGATCCCCCACAAGCTCAGGAAGAGATGTGGGACATCTTGGGGGACAAAAGCAAGTCGAGACCAGGGAGGAAAGGAGGCCAAGCCCGGGTCGACAGCATAATTCTCGCCTGGAACACAGGAACCAACCCTTGGAGAGAAACCATGATACCTGAACTGGAACTCGCTCATTGTTTTTCCTTTTTTTGCCTGTTTTTTTTTTTTTTTTTTTTTTCTCTTCCCAAACAGGGAGAGGCGTTGAGGAGGATGCATTACGGAGAGAGGGTTGGGGAGGTGAGAGGAGGAGGGGGAAGGGGGAAAAGAGAGGAAAACATCCCAAAGTCTGGGTCCTCTTCCCCCCCCCTCTCTTTTTTTTTTTTTTGTTCTTCTTCTTTCTTTCTCCATCTTCTCTCCCCTTGGTCTTTTTTTTCTTTTTCTCCTTTGTCCAGGAACATCATCCAAATTCAAATGAAGTGGGCCTGTTCTGGGCGGTCTGATGGCTACCTGGAGTCAGAGATAAGTAGGACTGGAGAATCTTGCTGAGGTTTTGACATACTGTGCTAATTTTTGCATAATTTTCAAAGGCTTATTCAAGTTAGTCCGGGGATAGAACATATATTTTTTGGGGGGTGATTAGGGAGCTACATATTTTGGCTAGGAATAGGGGAGCTCACCAACGTGGCGGGAAGCGCCGTGGATTTCTCGGAAGGGAAAATATGTTTTACAGTTACATGCTTTTTGTTGTATTTGTTATATTTGCAAGGTGGGGAAAGGGAGTGTCGATTTTGTGGTACCAACTGTGATTCTAGTGTCGAATATCTCGTCTTCCTTGATGCGGGGGCCCATAGGGGAGGGAGTAGTAAAAGCAGAATACACAGGTAAACATGATACAGATAACTACGTGGAATGTTAAAGGGCTGAGATCACCTAACAAACGAGCAATGATCTTGAGACATCTGAAAAGACTAAAGACAGACATTGCCTTATTACAGGAAACCCACTTGGGGGGGGGAGGACTTTTTCCGCATGAAGAAACATTGGGTGGGCACCGTTTACGGGGCAGCGGCACAAGGTAGAAAAGCGGGCACTATGATTCTAATAAATAAACAATTCAGTCATGAGGTAGTGGCACATGAGGCAGACGACCATGGAAGGTGGCAGCACTTAACAATCGTTAGTCCAGCGGGTAAACTCAGTATTTATAATGTCTATGGCCCAAATTCACAACAAATCACATTTCATGATGACATAAAGGCCATCATATTAGCAGATGGGGAGGCTAACATTATAGTGGGAGGCGATTTTAACACCGTCCCAGACTCAGCTGAAGATAGGAGGAGGGGCGAGGAGGGGACAGCTAATGTGGGCAGGAGTTTAGACAATAGGGATGTAACATTAGAAGACGTAGGACTGAAAGACATCTGGAGACTAACTCACCCACATGACAGAGAGTATACACACTTCTCTCACCCTCATGATAGCTGGTCACGTATTGATCAGTTCTGGATCTCGCAAGACTTACTGAGTGGAACGCAAGATTGTGTGATAGAGAATATGGTGATCTCTGATCATAGTCCGGTGAGATTGGGCATTAGAGAGAAATTCAGGAGAGGTACAGATATCATATGGAGATTCCCATCGTTCCTTCTCAGGCAAGATAATTTCCATAAGGTGCTACAGGAGTGGTGGGGAGAATTCGCAGAGGACAATAAGGAACATAGAGAGTCCCCAGTGATATTTTGGGAAACGGCAAAAGCGGTCCTAAGGGGCCGTCTGGTGGGGTACGCAGCCATGATCAAACGGAAAACCAATGAGAATTATAATTTCCATAGTGAAGCAGTACGGGTAGCATATACAAATTATGTGACAAATAGATCTCCCATGACAAAAGGCAGTTGGCTGGAGGCAAAAGAGGGATTTGACGAATGGGCCAAAAAAAAGGAACAACTATTCTGGTCGCACAAGGAGGTTGATTTACATAGGTTTGGCAACAAGGCGGGAAGGATGTTGGCCAATCTGGCAAGGGGCAGCAGAAAGATGACAGTGATCTCTAAACTGAAAACAAAGGGGGGAGAGGTGACTACGGATCCTAAGGACATTAATAAACTGTTGGGAGATTACTATAGAAAACTATATGGGTCAGGGAATAACGACATGACTGATGAGGCAGAGTGGCTAAGACAAGCCCAAATGCCTAGCTTGACGGAGGAAGATTTGAGTGCCTTAAACGCAGATATCACAGTAGAGGAGGTGACGAGAACAATTGGGGAGCTTAACACCAACAAGGCACCGGGACCTGACGGTTTCAATAGTGAATTCTATAAGGCTCTGAAGGATCTGATCTCGCCGGATCTAACCTCAGTCTTTAATGCTTTCCTGGGAGGGGCGGAAATACCCAAAAATTCCAACATAGCATATATTAAATTACTCCCCAAGGGAACCAAGGACCTGGATGATCCCTCTAGTTATAGACCTATATCGCTCATAAATCAGGATTTAAAAATTATGTCCAAGATCATGGCTAATAGACTGGCCGAGATCTTACCTAGGATCATTACGAATCACCAGGTGGGGTTTATTAAGGGGAGAAATGCCGTTACCAATATCCGAAAGACAATTCTAGTGGCAGACGCGGTTAGACTGGGTCTCACTGAGGGAGGGGCTAGACCTGCCCTAGTTACACTTGACGCAGAAAAAGCGTTTGATAATGTAAATTGGGGGTGGTTAGACAGGGTAATGGAGGCCATAGGGATTGTAGGCAAGATGAGACTTTACATTAGAAACCTTTATGCCAACTCGGGAGCTAGGGTACACACTCCGGGCTTTCTATCAGACGTGTTCCCTTTGATGAAGGGAACAAGACAGGGCTGCCCATTATCTCCTCTTTTATTCAACCTGGCAATCGAGCCGTTGTCAAGAATACTACAGGGACAAAATAGCTTTAAAGGAATCAAGATAAGGGGTTCAGAAGTAAAGACAGCGCTTTTTGCTGATGACATCATACTTTATATGGGGGACCCCGGTGCGGATTTGCCACAGACTCTTGCCTTGATTGAAAAATTTGGCTCATTCTCCGGTTTCAAACTGAACAAAAAAAAATGCGAGATCATGTTCCTAAAGGGGCATCATGGGACAATGGGGGGACAAATAAGGGATGGCTGTCTATGTGGAATTCCTATAGCACAATCTTCAATTAAATACCTGGGAGTGCATATAGGAAGATCGGTGGAAACAATCTATAACTTGAATTATGGACCGCTAATCAGGAAAATTATAGTTCAATTAAAGGGATGGAAAGGTCTGCCACTTCCATTACTGGCAAGATGCCACCTGATAAAAATGATGAGCTTTCCTAGGCTGCTGTATCCCTTCCAGACAATCCCGCTATTGCTAAAACTAAAGGATGTGAATAAGCTCAACTCCGCGTATACAGAATTTCTGTGGAGGGGAAGGAAACCCAGAATAAAGCTGCGTACGCTGATGAAGTCAGCAGAGGAGGGAGGTCTAAACTTTCCAGATGTCCAAGGGTATAATCTTGTATGTATCATGAGGCATGTAATTGATTGGGTGAGAGGAACGAGTAGGCACTCAGATCATGCGATGGAAACTAAATATGAGTCACCGTGGGATCTGACGTCCATTCTGCACTCCCCACTATCCAGGGTTGAAGGGCACATAAGGAACTCAATTATATTCCGAGACACCATGCTAACATGGAAGTCGGTAAGGAAAAAACTGGGGCTCTCATGGAAAGTGTCCAAGTACTTGAACCCCTGGGCATTCCCAAATTTTCCCCTGGGACGAGAAAACAAGCTATTTACTAGATGGAAAGAGAGGGGAGTCAGGAGAATGATAGATGTTATGAATGTGGAGGACAGGAGGTGGATGACAGGTCGGGAAGTGTTGGATAAGTACAACCTTAATAGCTCACATGTCATCCAGTATGAACAATTGAAACATGGAATAATAGGAGACCTGGGTGTGGTTGGAAGAGAGCTGAACAGAAGTTCGATTGATGAGTTACTGGAATGTGATGTAACAAGTATAAATGTCTCTAAAATATATCGATCGCTAAGGGGGGTGCTTATCTCACGGGAGGATAGTCGGACTTTAAAAGCGTGGGGGAAACAATTGGGAAGGGAAGAAGTGGTGGATGATATACTGAGAGGATGGGTACAAGTGCGGAAACATATTACCAATGAGAGATGGAGAGACACTCAATTCAGAATTCTACATAGGGCCATTATAGGTTTCAACATACCAGGTAGGGATAGGTGGTGTCCTAAGTGTCAAAAAGAAAAAACGGTTATGCTGCATGGGCTATGGGAATGTGAGACAATCGCTAGGTTCTGGAACCAAGTCAGACTATTTGCCCAGTCAACATGGGGAATTTTCAGCAAACTAGACTTAATGGTGTGGATTTTCCACTCCTTTGAGGGAGGAGTAGGAGGAGGACCGAGCACGCAGGAAAAGAGGAAATACGCAATAACGCATGACATAGCCATGATAGCTAAGCGTTGCATCTTAAAACACTGGATTCAAAGGGAGGGCCCCATCCATAAAGGAGGTTGTGGGCGAATTACACAACCTTCTGAAGTGGGAAAAACTAGAAGCGGAGAGGGATAAAGATGGGTTGACAGCCAAGTTTTTTGTGAGATGGAGACATTTTATTGAAAGCCAATTCACACAGGGAAAAATAATTAACCTGATGGCATCTTTTGTTCACTCGGAGTGGTATATCCTGAGCGATATCCAGGACAGCCTGGGTAAACTGAGAATCACCTAGGAGGGGGCTCTGGCGGGAGGGGGAGACGAGACGGTTGGGAATACCAAGACACGCTAGCAAAATTGAAATCATTCAGGGACGACACAGAGATTTAACGAATTGTATTGCATATGTTATATTATATTTTCATTACCTCTGTTTTGGTTTAATGTTACTGTATACTATCTTAAATCGAACAGCA
Organism: Anomaloglossus baeobatrachus; assembly: GCF_048569485.1. NCBI lineage: Eukaryota > Metazoa > Chordata > Amphibia > Anura > Aromobatidae > Anomaloglossus > Anomaloglossus baeobatrachus. The sequence goes on along the minus strand of NC_134358.1, from coordinate 222,560,642 downwards.
ACATGGAACTCCAAATTGGGGTATCACCCACCTCTATGTCAGATTTTGTCAGACGAATGTTCTTTTTTTGCAATGATACTTGTCATGTTTTTACAAATTTGAAAAATCAATAAAAAACGTTTTGGAAAAAAAACAAAAGTAAACAACTGAATAAACATCCTCAGAGCCAGGTGAGTCCAGAATTTTTCCCAGGGGTTTTAGATACTACATAAGTGGTTGAAAACTAATGTTTGGGCATAAGCAGGACTTGGAAGTGAAAGAATGCTATTTGATTTTTGGCGTTTTGTATATTGTAAGCCACCTTTGACTGTTAGTGATGGTTTAGTAGCCAAATTCAACAAAAGCCATGCCATGGTATTGAAAAATGATCCATTAAAAACACAAGGTTCACATATGATGTTTGTTTGCCTATATTTTTATACACTTCACAGATGTTTAATTGATAGTGTTTTATTTCATTCTTATTAACAATAGGTCTGCCCTAAAGCTGCTTAGAATCAGAGATGAGTTTCCTTTGTGTTTATAAAGGATTGTCTGCATTGATGCTTTATGGTACTAAAATGTTTGGCACCCAATTCATTATTGCATTTCCAACTTTTTTTTTTGTCATGTATTTGGTGTCTTCCGCCAATTTTTGTTTGTACCAAATTCACCCCTCCCCTTTCTCCTTGTTTTTTTTGTCTATTTTACCTGTTGCCCTGAATTTTTATTTTTTTTGCTCACTGTTGTGGGCGAGGTTTAGGGTTTCCAGATGTTGTTCACCTAATTCCTCATTTGCAACTTTTCAAAAAGTCACAAAGTTTGTCACCAACTCCTCCTGGAGTAATCTTATGTACACTATTAATTGCTGAGCAACTTCTGTGACGTTTTGAAAAACATGCCACTTTTTGCTCTAAAAAGTTGCAAAGATGGATAAACAGAAAAAAAAATTGACTTCGAGCAAAATCCATGAACCATGTGCACCATTTTACTGAATATCTTGTTAAAAACTAAAGCGAATAGCATAAAATAAAAAAGTGCCTTTAAAAAAAAAGAATGTAAATGCTCAATCAGACCTATTCACACTTTTTGATATTAGATTTTTTTTGGTGTAACTGGTCCGGAATATGATTATATGTTGTGGATGCGCTGCAGGTTTTCTGGACGTAAAATCCAGTGTTTTAAAGTAGTAGTAACGTGGATGAAGTTCTACTAATCTCATCTACATGCTGCTGAAAACAATCTGCATAAAGATTGCCCTGTGGTGCAGATCTTAAATTGGCCAGCTTGTTAATTTCACGCCAAGTTTCTCCATCCTCAATAAGCAGAGTGAAAATTGCCGCCGACCCTATGTCTCAAGATGATAAATGGCAATGTCACTAGTAGTGTCACATCACTATGAAGCATCTTGAGAAATCTCTATGGAGCCATTTTGGACACTAGCAGTAAATATTTGGAAGCTAGACAAGTTGGACAGACACTGAACGACATTAAAGGCAGTGTGGAGGTCAGGGCCGGACATATTATTGGTGCAACCCGTGCAGTCCATCCAAAGCAGGTGGAATTGTGCATTTTGATGAGTTATAGGACTCAAAAAGGCCCATATGCTGTTTTTGCACAGGGGAATTTTTCTGTCTGTGGCCACCAGTGGTGGGGATGGTTATTCATCACCCCAGTGTATACATTTGGCACCTGTATGACTTTAACCATGATTTTTATATGGGATCGTAAGAGGACTTGGTTAGCACACATGATCACGCATGTGCCTATGCTCTGGAACACAATACCAAGAACAATCCAATTAATTCCCCACATCCACACCTTTTAAGTGGGCCCTAAAAACGCATTTCTTTAGACTAGCCTATCACCTACCTCCCTCATCTAATCTAGTCCCATTCTGCCCTTCATAATATTTACTTCCAATTCTTGTCCTCTGTATTCTCTGATTCCATCCCTCTCCATGTACTTTTCTACACTCTGTACCTGTGTATAAATTCTGGCTGGTGACCGGTTCACGCAGCTGGTTTTGAATCCCCTATTAATTCCATGGCTGGAACATATATGACGAGCTTTTCTCCCCTCATTCACCTTTTGTTCCTCCCCTATTCCTTCATAGACTGTAAGCTTACGAGCAGGGCCCTCACTCCTCTTGGTATCTGAATTTTGTTGTTTGTATTGTCTCATATTGTCTGTACATGTCTGCTCTGAATTGTAAAGAGCTGCGGAATATGTTGGCACTATAGAAATATAAATTATTTATTATATATATATATATATATATAAAATATATTATATTTTGCTTTTGCACTATTTCTATAATGAATGCAACCAAATTATTGGAAATCCTGACATGTTAACATTATTGATGCCCTAGGTCATTAGTTTTTACAGCCAGAACAAAAAATAACATTCATAGAACTGAGCTTTATTCCATTGTTGGACATCTACTTGTCTTAAATTTCTAATTCACCTGAATTTTTTGTGATTTCATCCGCTGTCTCTTTCATAAAAGATTTAGAGGAGTTATAAAGATCTTTTCATATTTATTTCAATCAAGCTTTGTTACAACATTTTTGACTGCATGTTACCTATTTTTACCCTATTTGTTGGTCTGGAGAGTTCATTTTAGCAAATCATACAGTTAATACAGGTTTAAAATGTTTGACCTTATTGAGAACTTCATACATTATACACTCGATGTATGTAATTAACTTCTTTAGCTACCATTTTAATTTAATTATCTGTAGTGACAACCCTAACTGTTTCTATTGGTTAAATTTAGTTTATAGATTGATATACAGTGGAACCTTGGTTCTCATAAACCATCCGTTCTGGGAGTGTGCTTGTAAACCAAGTTACTCGTCTAGCAAAGCAAAATTTCCCATTGGAAGTAATGGAAACTCAGACAATTTGTTCCACAACTTGTGCAATGTCCCCTATTGTGCCATTCTACACACATACAAACACACACACATATTATGCTCACCTTACCCTCCGTTCCCTCACCAGCCTCCTGGTTCTTGTAGTCCATAGGTATAGTATGTGTATCTGATAACCATCGCAACGATTCAGAAGCTTCCGTTGTCACTGCCCACGTCGTACGCAGGAGCCGCTTGCCTCTGATTGGCCAGTGCACTGACGTCAAAAGCATAAGCCACTTGCCTCTGATTGGTCAGCAAGCTGCTTTTGAGAAGCGCTGACAGTTGAAGCTCCTCCATCGTTGCGATGGTTACCCGATGCACATCCTGTACCTGTAGACTACAAGAACCAGGAGGCCAGCGAGTGAACGGAAGGTAAGGTGAGCATAATATGTCGTGTTTGTGTGGACTGCAAGAGTGGGTCAGAGTTCGGTGAAAGTACTGAACCGGAAGTGTGTGCAGTGAGTATTTGCTCATACAGCAAAGATTGCTTGTAAACTGAGTTACAAATTTACAGCAAGCTTTGCTCGTATAGCGAAATACTCGCACACCAAGTTACTCATAAACCGAGGTTCAACTGTACCTACATTTTAGTCCACGGTCACATGTTGAGTATTTGGTGATTTTTTTTTTTTTTAAAATCCGTATTTATAAGGCAAAACCAGGAGTGGAAAAGTATGATAAAAACCCATCACCACTACTGCATTTTTTACCCACTCCTCGTTTTGGTTTACAAATACTGATGTAAAAACCCCTCCCCAAATATTGAACGTGTGCACGTGGCTTAATAGTATATGAAAATTGCTACAACATCTAGAGAAACATGTATTAACCAATGTTAAGATGTGATTTTTCTTTAGACTTCCTAACCTGTTGATTGATCCAGCACTGAGTTATATGTTGTCCCCAACTATTATGTAATCTACAGAGTTCAGAGCCGAGTTGTTTCTCCAGACCTTGTGCAAGTACTTCTGCTGACATAAGACTGATAACTATCTTAAAGCATCTAAATACTAGCATGACTGACAGCCACACAAAATTACAGGATGTTTTCAACAGCACGGAAACAATACTCTATTATCCCAAAAAAATCAGACACTGGTACCTGTTGTAAAATACAGATCTAACCACAGACTATTGTTTCCTGTAAGACTCCACCACTCAAAATAGTTCTGTCCCAGAAGCATTTTAAGAACAATAGGTCTTTTCTTTGCCAAAGGTGTGCATTTTTATGTGTTTTCCCTGCAGCTGTAGCTGCTTGCTCTGGAGTTTATTTCAATTCTTGGTACCTAAATCTGTCTAATCCCAAATCTCCGATGTATCTGGCAAGACAGACATTGACCAACAACGTGTCAGCATTTCTTTCTTAGCAAAACTTTCCATGTGTTCTTCTGCATTTCACCTTTATTCTTCTGGCATTGCTGGATGAGCTTCTGTGGGACGTTGCTAAATTTACCCCTGCTTTTCAAGCCAGTGTATTCAACAATATACACTATATGGACAAAAGTATTGACACACTCACTGAATTTGTATTTTTCATCAGTCCCATAGTCACAGGTATAAAAAAAATCCAGTACATAGCTAAGTTCAGCCATCGATTTAATAAGGGATTCAAAACCAGCTGCGTGGACCGGTCGCCAGCCAGAATTTATACAGGTACAGAGTGTAAAAAAGTACATGGAGAGTAATGGAATCAGAAGATACAGGGGACAAGAATTGGAAGTAAATTTTATGAAGGGCAGAAAGGGACTAGGTTAGATCAGGGCAGTAAGATGATAGACTAGTTTAAAGAAATGCGTTTTTAGGGCCGGCTTAAAGGTGTGGATGTTGGGAATTAATCGGATTGTTCTTGGTAGTGTGTTCCAGAGCATAGGCGCAGCTCGTGAGAAGTCTTGAAGACGAGAGTGGGAGGTTCGAATTGTTGAGGATATCAGTCTTAGGTCATCAGTAGAACGGAGGGCACGGGTGGGGTGATAGATAGAGATGAGGGAGGAGATGTAGGGTGGTGCGGAACCGTGGAGAGCTTTGTGATTGAGAATGATAAGTTTATGTTGGATTATTTAGCGGTAAGGCATCCAGTGCAATGACTGGCAAAGAGCAGAGGCATCAGTGAAGCGGTTGCAGAGGAAAATGATCCTGGATACGGCATTCAGAATGGATTGGAGAGGGGAGAGTTTAGTACCAGGGAGACCAATTAGTAAAGAATTACAATAATCCAGGCGTGAATGAATGAGAGCGACAGTAAGCATTTTTGCAGAGTCAACGGCAAGAAAAGGATGAATTCTAGAGATGATTTTGAGCTGGAATTGACATGAACGAGTGAGTGAACGAATGTGGGGAGTGAAGGAGAGATCGGAGTCAAATATAACCCCAAGACAGCGGGCGTGCTGCTGGGGTGTAATGGTAGAGCCACACACAGAAATGGTAATCATTGTTGGTAATGGTAAGCATTGAATTTAGTGGTGTAAAGCATGGTCCAATGAACTCCTCTGGAGCTGTGGAAACTGTCTTTGGAGTAAAGGTGAACCATGCCTCTCTGTGCTGATGTTAATAATATAATAATAGTATTTTTTTATTTATATAGCTCCAACATATTCCGCAGCACTTTATAATTCACAGGGGACGTGTATAGACAATATGCAACATTAAAGAATAACAAAATTCAACAGATACCAAGAGGAATGAGGGCCATGCTCGTAAGCTTACAGTCTATAGGGAAAAAGGGGAGGCACAAAAGGTAAATTGGGGGAGAAACGTCTCATATATGGTCCGGCCATAAAAATAATAGAGGATTCAAAACCAGCTGCATGAACCGGTCATCGGCCAGATTAATCTGGGTTAGACGATTGACAAGAGAACTTTTCCTGCCTTGACAGTACTATGCCATTTGTAAAGTTTAGATGAGGAGGCATAATACTATGGCGTTTGTTTTTCAGGGGTTGGTCGAGGCCTCTTATTTCCAGTAAAGGAAAATCTTTGTATTACAGCATGCCAAGACATTATGGACAATATTAAGCTTCCATGTTTATAGGAAAAGTTTGGGGAAGGCCCTTTTGTGTTCCAACATGACTGTGCCCCGCTGCACAAATGAAGGTTCATAAATGCTGGGTGGAGGGACTTTGGTGTGGAACAACTTGACTGGCCACACAGAGCCCTGATCTCAACTCAACTGAACATGTATAGAATGAATTGGAATAGAGATGGTGAGCCAAGCCGTCTTGTCTAACATCAGTGTCTTACTTTACAAGAGCTTTTCTTGACGAATGGGGCAAAAATTCCTACAGAGACCCTTCAAAATCTTATAGATGTTCCTCCCAGAAAAAGTTAGTGTAGTTAGAAATGCAAAATGGAACCAATGGATTTACAACCCCAATTCCCCAAAAATTGAAACACTATAAAATTTAATGGAAAAAAACCCCCCGATGTGTACTGTAGCTAGGAGAGCAGGGAGCCAGCACTAAGCAGTGTGCGCGGCTCCTGCTCTGTGCACATGTAGCTGCAGCACACATCGGGTAATTAACCTGATGTGTACTGTAGCTAGGAGAGCAGGGAGCCAGCGCTAAGCAGTGTGCGCTGCTCCCTGCTCTCTGCACGTGTAGCTGCGTGCACTGGTAACCAAGGTAAATATTGGGTTGGTTACCCGATATTTACCTTAGTTACCAAGCACATCATCGCTTCAGTGCGTCGCTGCTGGCTGGGGGCTGGTTGCTGGTGAGATCTGCCTGTGTGGCAGCTCACCAGCAACTCGTGTAGCGATGCTCCAGCGATCCCTGCCAGGTCAGGTTGCTGGTGGGATCGCTGGAGCGTCGGACTGTGTGACCTCTCACCAGCAACCTCCTAGCAACTTACCAGCGATCCCTATCAGGTTGTATCGTTGTTGGGATCGCTGGTAAGTTGTTTAGTGTGACAGTACCTTATCACATCAGTATGGCCTTGTAGAAGAAGGGTTTGGATGATTAGCTTTGGCTCAGAAAGGTGGCAGCATTGATATGGCTTCTTTGCATGATAGAGCTTTATCTTAAATTTGTGGATTGTGTGGCAAACCGGGTTCAAAGTTTATTATTCCTGCAGGTATTTAGTCACTACACTGTTGTGCTTTTCACTATAGACCACTGTTCTTTGATTTCTCAAGTATTGGCAATGATTAGAACTGATTTTTTTTTTTTTCCTCTCTGAGCCTTTATTTGTTGAAATCCTATTCATAAACTGCTATTAGCACAATTTTCTGTAGTATTTTTTACAAAGGTTACACAATAACAGATCAGAAATATACCACTGCTGCAACATGTCAACTTAGCCATATTTGTATTTTATTGCCCATTTAGCCATTCATCGAATGAAAAACACATCCTAATAGGGGTTGTTTTTATTGTTTTGCCACAGTTTGTTTAGGAAAGATGTTATGTTACAAGATTTATAACAACCAATATGTTTTTCTTAAGTAGACAATTACAACATTTACGCAAGTGGGGTTTTTGAAGTTTCCTAGATATTGAGACATTTTGGTAACCCAAGCAAACAATGTTGTTTTGGAAATGCGATGAATGTTTTGTATTTATATCAAATGTCGTTGTTTTGTAGCTCTTTGCAATTTTGGTTTTTATTTGATCTGTTTTTCTCATTCTCAAAGTTTTGTTCTTACAGCCACATTTTGTACACAGTTGCATTATTTGATCCACATTTTTTTGACGTGTATGTACATTAGAAGATTACACTGAGTATTTTTCTATAAAATCATCTGTTTTTTGAATAACAATATCCGTGGCACAACCACAAAATCGTTACACCATAATGGAACAGTTGAGCCTCTTTGGAGGGGTTCTTAGAGAAAATGAATTAAGCATAAGATCTATAACTAAAAAGTGAAATCTATTTAAAAAACTTCAAAATTTTGTTAGGCAATGTTAAATGCATATACCCAAACTGTCTGTCTTCAACCTTTTTCAGGCAGCAATGCATTTTAGGTTACACGCATTTGGATGGATTGCATGAAGAAAAGCTGTCAGGTTGACCGGGCCTGCGCTGTTAGCTGAGGAGAGGTTACACCCAACACTCCTCTTGTTTCAGCCCTGATCTGTGTCTTTGTAAACCTCTCAGGTTTTTGCCCAGTGTGTTTTTTTTTTTTTTTTTTTTAAAGTCAAATCTATTTACTGGAAGGGCTCAAAAATGCTTGCAAAAACGCAGAAAAAATTGACATGCTGCATCTTTCTGGTCACCACAAAAACACAGCCAAAAAAGCTGCAATGCGTGGACAGAAAAATTGAAATCTCAATGCCTACATCATGCTACTTTCAAATGAGGTAGCAAAAACCTGCTGACCGATTCCCTTTAAGAGAAACTTTCTGGCCATTTGCTGGCTCTCATATATTTCCCAGTAAATTGAGAGTAAATGATCACTCCAGGAGGTTGGGGGGAAAAAGTAAGGGACATTTTTGTGTAGCAAGATATATTGCAAAGTTACCGTATATGCCGGCGTATAAGACGACTGGGCGTATAAGACGACCCCCAACTTCTGCCCTAAAAATATAGAATTTGGGATATACTCACTGTATAAGACTACCCCGCTCCCAAATGAAAAAAAGTCTGCTTTGATTGCAACATGTTAATTTTAATTCCGCGAGAGCCGTACAATATGTTTTTAAAGGGCCATTGACAGATCAATCGCTCCAATGTTAACTTAGTACAGCAAGGAATGCTCCTCCCTGCTGTATAAAGCCACAACTGGACTGAAACAATGGTACTACACTCTGCTACAAACAGACACACACAACTCTACTACAAACAGACAAACACACACAACTCTGCTACAAAGAGACAAACACATACAACTCTGCTACATACAGACAAACACATACAACTCTGCTACATACAGACAAACACACACCACTCTGCTACATACAGACAAACACATACAACTCTGCTACATACAGACAAACACATACAACTCTGCTACATACAGACAAACACATACAACTCTGCTACATACAGACAAATACACACAACTCTGCTGCTCTGTGGGGCCTGCACCCGCGGCTCGGCGGGTACAGCACCCGCGGCATCGGCGGGGGGGGGATTGGCAGGGCATACATCTGGGGGGTTAGAAGCAGCTCACCGGGGCCCATAATGGGGAGGCGGGGAGGGCATTTACCCGATTAGGTCACGGTGGAGAGGGGGCCCACACAGCGCCGGACAGAAGCTCGCCTCCTTCATCTGTGGGACTGAGAAGGCGGTAGCTCCGCCCACAGATGAAATTCAAAACAGGATGTCTGCGCGCCTTAAAGTGACGGCGCCGCAGATTGCTGCCGAGGACTGCGGTCCCCGGAACTCGGCCGGGGGCAGCAGAACTATAAAGGCGAGTGGGCCCCGGCCAAGGGACAGGAGAACTGACGAGGCCGAGTGGGCCCCCCCGGCTCTCCAGGGCCCCGGCATTTGCCCATAGACAGGTAGGAGCCCTGTCTGCGAGCCAGATACGGCCATCAAAAGAGCCATATCTGGCTCGCGAGTCATAGGTTCCCGACCCCTGCTGTATGATATATACCGTATTTTTCGCTTTATAAGACACACCTGATTATAAGACGCACCCCCAAATTTGGTGAAGGAAAAGAGAATTTTTTTTTTTAATGTTAAATGGGGTCCATCTTATAATGCCAGTGTCCCTCTAACAAATCATATAGGGTATATGTCCCTCATAGCCCCCCATCCTAAAATTAGCCCCCTTAATCTGGATATGGCCCCCTTATATTGAATATAGCCCCCTTGTGATGGCACACGTTCCCCTGTGCTGCCTATGGTCCCCTATGGATTGCACACGTTCCCGTGTTAGATAACGCCCCCATGCTGCTGCCCATGGCCCCTATAGATCGCACAAGTCCCCCTGTGTTAGATATCGCCCCCATATTGCTGCCCATTTCCCCTATAGATCGCACAAGTCCCCCTGTGTTAGATATCGCCCCCATAGTGCTGCCCATGGCTCCTATATAGATCGCACAAGTCCCCCTGTGTTATATATCGCCCCCATAGTGCTGCCCATGGTCCCTATAGATCGCACAAGTCCCCCTGTGTTAGATATCTCCCCCATAGTGCTGCCCATGGTCCCTATAGATCGCACAAGTCCCCCTGTGTTAGATATCGCCCCCATAGTGCTGCCCATGGCCCCTATATAGATCGCACAAGTCCCCCTGTGTCAGATATCGCCCCCATAGTGCTGCCCATGGCCCCTATAGATCGCACAAGTCCCCCTGTGTCAGATATCGCCCCCATAGTGCTGCCCGTGGCCCCTATATAGATCGCACAAGTCCCCCTGTGTCAGATATCGCCCCCATAGTGCTGCCCATGGCCCCTATATAGATCGCACAAGTCCCCCTGTGTCAGATATCGCCCCCATAGTGCTGCCCATGGCCCCTATAGATCGCACAAGTCCCCCTGTGTTAGATATCTCCCCCATAGTGCTGCCCATGGTCCCTATAGATCGCACAAGTCCCCCTGTGTCAGATATCGCCCCCATAGTGCTGCCCATGGCCCCTATAGATCGCACAAGTCCCCCTGTGTTAGATATCGCCCCCATAGTGCTGCCCATGGCTCCTATATAGATCGCACAAGTCTCCCTGTGTCAGATATCACCCCCATAGTGCTGCCCATGGCCCCTATAGATCGCACAAGTCCCCCTGTGTCAGATATGGCCCCTAGGCTGCTGCCCAAAGTAAAATAAAACCCTCTTTCCTTATCTCCTCCAGCGCTGAGCTCCCTCCTGTCTGGCTCCGTGCTTCTGTTCTTCCACTTCCTGGTTCTCAGTGTGGTCATGTGATCGGCACAGCAGGCTGAGCTCTCTGCCTGATCACACTGGAAGCAGGGACACGGGGAGAAACGCTGCAGGGGTAAGTAAAGCTTTTTTATTTTAGAATGAGCAGCAGCCTGGGGGCCAAATCTAACACAGGGGTGGGCATGTGCGATCACACTGGGACGCAGGCTCATATAATATGCACCGCTGCCCCAGCCCCTCACTGCGTGCGATTTCAGCACCATTGGAGATGGACAGCGGCTGTGCATATTATATGAGCGGGTGCAGGAGATCAAAGGCTGCAGCCCGCAGCGTTCCCCTGTGCTCCAGAGCTGCTGCCCCCACCTCCCCTGGACGCTGCAGTGTACATATATATACACCCCCCCTCCCCCCCCCGTATATCCGGCGTATAAGACGACCCCCCACTGTAGCCATTATTTTAAGGGGGTAAAAAGTCGTCTTATACGCCAGTATATACGGTAATTTTTCTTGTACTAATTATTCATGACCTATTAGACAGAAAAAAATGTTAACGATAGCATTTGACGAGCGAATAGTTATTGCGTCGTTATCGTGCGTACAAGCTCGTTATTACAATCAAATGTTCGCTAGAAAGATACGAGCAGGTGGGCGACACTGCTCTATGTGGTTCTGTGTTGCGGGCAGTGCGGCTTTTTGTGGCGGACCATTCTGAATGTCGGCGGTAAAGACTTCAAACAATGGCGCCCAGACTTGCCATGTGTGCCGGAGCTCTCAGCTCCAGCTCTCGTCTACACACGTGCTGACACCGGCCGACATTTCTTTGACGCCGGCACTGCCGACATCTTTAGAAGGCCAGTGCCTCACCACTCGCAGCGAGCACAGCACAGAGCAGCGCCGGCTGCCCTAGAACAGAGCAGCGCCGGCTGCCCTAGCACAGAGCAGCGCCGGCTGCCCCAGCACAGAGCAGCGCCCGCTGCCCCAGCACAGAGCAGCGCCCACTGCCCCACCTACCCGGTAAGACACCACCAGATTATAAAACGGACCCCATGTATTTTTTTCCCTTTCCTTGATCTCTAAATTTGGGGTGTGTCTTATAATCCGGTGCGTCTTATAAAATGAAAAATACTCTAAATCTTAATAATCTTTATTTTTATATATCGTCAACATATTCCGCAGTGCTTTACATACATCAGCAATGCTGTCCCCAGTGGGGCTCACAATCTAAATTCCTTAGTATGTTTTTGGAGTGTAGGAGGAGAACAGAAAACCCGGAGGAAACCCACGCAAACACGGAGAGAACATACAAACTCCTTGCAGATGTTGTCCTTGGTGGGATTTGAACCCAAGACCTCAGCGCTGTAAGACTGCAATGCTAACCACTGAGCCACCATGCTGCCCTGTACAGTGCTGTAGCGGTCAATAGTACGTCGCTGCTCGTTGATTAAAGCATGTATTATACCCTAAGATCGACTTATTACTCAGTGAAATTTTATGCCGACAAGCTATAATTTTTAAGCAAGTTGAAAGTTCTGGTTTCTCGAGAATCAAACAATATTTTGATAAATAGCAGTTATCACACACTGTAAATATCGCTCTGTTTGATACTGCAGATTTTGCCCTGCGTAATAAGAGCTTTACTCTTTTAAAAAACAAAAAAACCAAAATATGTCTGCTCACCGAACCATAGCACATGTAGCGTCTGGAGGAATTCAATCAATCCTGGGCGGTGCAGGGAACTTGATTCCGGATAATCTTGAAGGCACAAATCTTTTTATTTATTTATATATATATATATATATATATATATATATATAATATATATACACACCGTATTTTTCGGACTATAAGACGCACCGGACTATAAGACGCACCCTTGTTTTAGAGGAGGAAAAAATAGAAAAAAATAAAATTAAAGTAAAAGAGTGTGGTCATGACAGTTATTTTACTGCTGACAGTGTTACTGAGGTAATAATATCCCCAAATTCTGTCCTCATATCCTCCTTTCTGGGTACCTTGTATATATGGCCCCCATCGTGGAATATGTATGTTCCCCATCATTATGTGTGTGATCCTCCAATCTGGAGTGTGTGTGTGTGTGTGTGTGTCTGTGTGTATATAGTTATATAGTGTGTGTGTGCGTGTGTGTAAAGATATAGATATATATATATATATATATATATATATATCTCTATCTATATCTATGTATATGTATATGATCCAACCCCATCCAGGTGTACAGTAATGCCTTTGTATATTTTTTATTGTCTCACTTTTGCTGATGTGATGCATTGCTCACCATGCTTCAGTTTGGTCCTGGCATTACAAACAAAGTCTCACATATCTGAAGGACCTGCAGTGATGTAATGAAGAGGCAGGGCACTGTGCTGTTCTGTGCTGCTCTGGTCCACCCCTCTGCATTACATCACTGTAGGTCCTTGTCAGCTACGGGAGACTGTTTCTAGTGTAAATGCAGCAGGAGCAAAGTGAAAGTAATTTGAGCCCTCAGCACAGAGACTGCGGCTGTGCTGTGTTAGTATGCCGTGCTCTGGCCCGGACACTGCAGTGATCAGCACTTCCCCCCCCGGGCCATACATGACTGCAGCGTCCCCCTGCTCCTGCCTCCTACACAGCGGACACACAGTCTCCTCAGCCGCTGCAGGAAGCCGGCGTCTGGAGCTCCCACGTGTGACCGCTGTTTACATTAAACAAGTTTTCATTAGCTGCTCCTCACCCCCGCTGACTGCAGAGAGAGGTGGGCGGGGAGCAGCTAATGAATATTCACTTACTTTAAGCAGCGGGCACACGTGGTTTCTCCAGCAGCCGGCATCCTGCAGCAACGACCCTCCCTGCCTACTGTGATCCCACTGCATAGCGCTGACTCCCCACAGCTCCCTACCCCGCAGCTTCAGACCATAAGACGCACCCCACACTTTCCTCCCAAATTTGGAGGAAAAAAGTGCGTCTTATGGTCCGAAAAATACGATATATATATATATATATATATATATATATATTACCTCTTTTTTTCCATTAGGTTTCTGTTGCTTTCTGACGCTCAGAATAGTGCTTTTTTATGCTATTCTATCATCTTAAAAACAAACCTGTAGCCTATGAGATGTCAAAATTGAAAAAGCATTGGCCATAGATGTACGGTTTTTGACCCTTATGCATACGCATACATTATATCCTTAATAAATCCATTAAAAACAGGATTCACTATGCCATGAAGCAAACCTAGCAGACTGAAGTCATCCGTCTCATTACAGACTGCAGACTGGAATTCTTTAGTTTTTGTTTACTACATTAACACTTTGCATTGTCCTTCTTTGCCTTGTTCAGATCAGGCATTTAAAGAGCCAGGATTTTTAGCATCCTGTTTCTACTTGCTTTTAATCTAAGTAACCGATCTCCAGGCATTTTTATCGATGGTGAATTCATGCTTTTACAGTCAGGACTGTGTTTTACCAGTTCATACCAATCCTGTTTCAGTTCATAAATCTTTCATCAGTGTGGTTTTTTTCAGGTCTCTCAAACAGGGTTCACTGGTAGAATTATGACAGATCTCTTGGCATGAAGGCAGCTGTTCTTAAAGACATGTTTAAATCAGATGTCATTGGTTTTAGTGTACAAACGGTGACAGCAATGCTACACGTAAGGTTGCTTTTTATGTGTATGCTATCAGTAATGAGATGGCCTTTCTGTTTCTGACACCACTGACAATGACAGCTTCTGTTTCTTGTCTCATGAGATCTATTAAGACAGTCTTCTGTAGTGATTTTAGCCTTAGTGCTGTCTGGTCAAACATCCAGTGTCTGAGATGTGAGCAGTTGACTTCCAGTACCACTTTAACCTTTGTCTTAGACAATATAGCACTCCAACTGGGATCTCTTTCAGATGTGGAAAGTTGTTTGCTAAGAATATGATGCAGACCATCAAAATCTCCTACACGGGTCTTTTAATATCCCTTTGAAGGTGGTAATTTTGGCCTAAGGCAAATTCAGCCACATGGTAAAGCAAGAAAGGCATTTTGCAGGCATCAATTGTTCGGCCTTGTCATAAAGCGCCCTCTCACAGCTAATGAAGCCTGTGTTAGATTATGTTCCTGGAAAACACTTTTTTTTTGTATTTGGGAAAAGACCCCAGCGGTAAATTTCATCTACACATTGCGTAAATTATCCACGCCTAAATTGACCTCAAAATCCACAGCGTGAAAACGCATCTGAAATAATCCCCATCAAATCCGCAACATGTGCATTTATTTCTTAGGCTAAATGCACACACGTTTATTTACTGCGCAGATTTGTGTGGGTGAAATCTGCATTGTAACTCCAGCAAAGCTAATGAGAAATGAGATTTTAAAAATCTGATCTACATTGCACAGATTTTACGCACGTAAATTGACCTGCTGTGTGGATTTCAAAATCTAGCCATTGTACGTAATTGACAGCGGTCTTCACAACTGAAATAAATAGGGAAATGTTCCATAAAATCTAAAACAAAATCCGCATGCAAGAAACGCTGAACACTATGCATCGCATACCCTGAGGGAACATGTACAAGTTCTGGATTTGGCACTGATACACTGTAGAAACGGCTGTCATTCAAAGCACTGGGCGTAAATAAAGTCTCCACTCACAATAGAGTGAGTGATGAGTGTTGCCGTGCCATGCATGGCTCCATTACTGAAATCTGGCAGAACGACTACAGTCACTGCTCTCTACACTGTGAGCGGAAGCTGAAATCATGCCCAGCACTTTGATTGACTGCAGGCTCTGCAGCATATCCGTTCAGTGACTTCTGTCATTGAAGTCCTGGGGCATGATTACAGCCAGAGCTCACAGTGTGATAAGCAATGACTGAAGCTGCTCTGGACACTGTCTCCAAGGCCGGGTCACACGGGGACTAATGCGATCCTCACATAACACTCGGCTCACGCTGGCAGCGCAGCAGGAGCCGAGTGTCATGCGAGTGTCACTGCGACTGAGGTCCGATCATGCGATCGGACCTCAACTGCGGAGGATGGGCCGGCACTGAGGAGGAGCGGGCCAGTGCTGAGGAGGGGTGGGCCGGCACGAAGGAGGGAAGGGAAGGATTTATCTCCTTCTCTCCTCCATAGACGGCTATTGCCAATCTCGTCCTGCTCATCCAATCTCGTCCTGCAGTGCGATCTTTCTCTCGCCCCATAGACTTGAATGGGTGTGAGAGCAAGAGTCTCGCTCGCATTACAATCGCATCATGTTGCGATTGTTTTCTCGGTCCGATTGGGGCCGAGAAAATAATCATTTATGGGTGCTGGGACATAGGTTAATATTGGTCCGAGTGGATTGCGATGTTTTATCGCATTCCACTCGGTCTGATTTTCATGCCATGTGGCTTAGGCCTAAGAATGAAAGCCGGCGAGAAATAGAGTTCATTTCGTCCCGGTATCCACATGTTCTGTAAGGCAACGACATGTACCTGAAAATTAAACCCGTATCTGTAGGTAAATGGCAATAGCCGAGGTGAATGCTTCTCTTAAAGCCTTCATCACGCGGCAATTTTCCGTTTTTAGTTATAGTTTTTTTTCCTCCCTCTACCAAGAGCCATAACTATTTTTATTTTTTTCCATCAATCTAACAACATGAGGGCTTGTTTTTTGTGGGATGAGTTGTGCTTTTGAATTACACCATTCATTCTGCCCCATTTTGTACTGGAAAACGGTAAAAAATTCTAAGTTTGGGGAAATTACCAAAAAAATTGCAATTCAGCCATTGGTTTTTGAGTTTTTTTTATTTGTCTTGTTCACTGCATGGTAAATCTGACGTGGCATTATGATTCCCCAGGTTAATATTACGGTTCCCCAGATCCGTATAACAGTTTGTAGATACCAAACATGTATAGATTTTTATTTTTGTTTTTGTTTTTTTAATGCTGAAAAAGAATTCAGAAATTTTAAAAAAAAAATAAAATTGAGTTTTTGTCTCCATTTTCCAAGACCTGAAGCGTTCTCATTTTTCGGGATCTGGAGCTCAGTGAAGGGTTATATTTTGCGTCCTGAGCTGACGTTTTTAATTATTTTATTTTTATGTAGATGTGATGTTTTGATTGACTGTTATTGTATTTTATTGGAACATTGTAGAGACCAAAAAAACTATTCTAGCATTTAAATTTTTTTTTTCTCGTTACGCCCTTTACCATAGATTAAATTAATTTATTTTATATTTTGATCTGACATTTCTGAACCCAGAAATCCCAAATATGGGTAGTTGTTTTTTCTAATAAGTTTTCAATTACACAAAAAGGGGGGTGATTTGAACTTTTGTGGGTTTTCATTTTTTTCACATTTTTAAAAACTTGAGTTTTTTACACTTTTTATTGATTTTATTAGTCCCTTTAGAGCACTTGCAGTTGATACAGTTTGATCGCATCTGCTGTTCAGAGTGATGCAGTTACAGGAACTACATCAAGACAGTGACGTGGGTCATCAGAAGACCCCCGGCTGTAATGGCAACCCATCGGCACCCTGTGATCACATCACGGAGCTGCTGATGGTGTTGGGAAATGGCGCACTCCCTGCCGGCACGTGTTAAATCCTGTTGTCAAATCTCTGACAGCGCTAGTTAACTAGTTGGCAAGCACGGTTGGATCTCTGATCAGATTTGTGGGAAAACATACGGGCTCGCCGAGCAAACCTGAATTAAAGGCACAGACACAACCTATGATGTGCCGGAATATCTTAGGTCGCGAAAGAGTTAAAGTTTAGCTCCTGTCATTGCTAATGCCTAATTCACAGGAATGAAAAGCAGTCATATTTTTTTTCTACATATTATGACTTGAAGTGTCAGTCTCACTTGCAACTATAAGTGTACATGGGACTGACCGCTCCAGTCACTTGGGAACTTGTGACATAATAAAGCAACTATACAATTGGGTGAATTAGAAACTTTGTTCTGAATCACCCTTCACATAACCATTGAATAACTCCTTAATGTACATCTGTGATGTATACAGAGCAAGGATGTCAGTAGGATTTTACACCCCAAACTATTTTTATGTACATGCACAAACAGCTGGGCTTGGAATAGAGCTGGAGTGGCTAAGGCTTCAGATCTTTAGCCATATTTGAATATCAGTTCAAAAAATTGATTTCTCATTTATAGAGGCATGGCCAGACCGTGTAAAAGGTATTTCTAGACTTCTTTGAAAATGCTACATAACTAGTTTAGGGTGGGAGCAACTTGGTGACAGATTCTCTCTTAACAATTGAACTGCTGGTTAAACTACTTGCATTTTTTTGGGTAGGCTAGGTACCTAGCTGCAGAGATGTGTAGTTGGGACCTAAAACATATTCTTCATTTCTTAAAATACTTTAATATTTGTTATAAAACATCGAATTTGCCATCTTAGTAAATCAAAAGTTACAACTGTGACCAAATATTTAACAATTATATATTTATATTGATGTTTTTCTGTTTTGCTGTGGCCTTCCAACTTCCAAGAGAGAAAACATGAAGTTCAATCTTATTGTTGGTCAACAAAAATAGCTGGAAATTGTCACTTAACTAATGAAAAACCTGTCAATAATAGTTACTAACATAAAATGCCCACAACAATAAGTTTAAAACTTTGAGGTAGAAATTTGCTTTAAAATGTTAGCAAAAATCTGTACAAAGAAGTTGATGTTAACATATGCTATAGATAGAAGTATGTCTACATGTTTGGATTATTTCATTTACATTTTTGGCACCTGTGGGCATATTATCCATAGTAGTACGTGTTGGCCTCCGTTATAAAATGTGTTGGTAAGAAACTAGCTTCGGTAAGTAGAGGTGACGGATGGATGAGATATTCGTCTCCAGTAGTCCCGCATCTCACAGCAATTTATTGTTTGCATATAAATATTTATATCATTTTATGTTGGAGCTAGCTTTATGTAGAGTTTCACAGCAGTCATTGTCAAACCACAAGCACACATAACATTGGCAGTACCCAGTTATGAATCACTGACTTTATTTCTTTGTGTTTGCCTTTTGTTTGCCAGTGCCATTATTAACTGAATATTTTCAATTAACTTGTTTGAGTAGACACAAGGAAGGAGGGCTCTGTTTGTGTAAAATATGTTTGTCTCTAAAGTATGTGCAAATAGTGATAAAAATTAGTATTTACTCAAACTATTGTTCTGGGAATTTTCTGTAAGCAAGTAACCTGTTTGGAACAATAAGCTCCCTATGTATTAGGTTGTTGAAGCCACTATGTCTCCTGTGCCAAAGGCTTTTTTTCTTTGGTGATCTGAAAACAACAAAAAAGGCAACACTGTGCACTTACTGCTGCAATCTCATCACATAACATACTGTCATTCAAGCATCCCTATAGCAGGAAAAAGGTTGTTATAGGTATTACTTTGGTGCAGTTTTACTTATCATTCACATTTATGAACCCATGCAACACTATTGATCAATCTATACCTTTTTCAATGAAGAAAAAAAAAATATAAAAAAATCCCCATTAAGGTATAGGCAGTAAACAACCACTATGGGGATCGTGACTCAGACAAAAAGAGTGTAATTAAAATAACAGACTTTATTGAAAATGTTAAAACCGATATTAACAGATTATTGCCAACTGAGGAATATATTGACAAGGATGTTACCCTCTAGCAGCAGATTAACAGGTACAAAAGTGTTTACAGTGCGATATAGACCTTCTATTCCACCAATCGGATAGGACTCACAACAATGAGAAGACGACCAAGGCGAATGGATAGAAATGGATACAGTAAGCAGTTAGATTATGTAGTATGGTAAAACGAATGTTCTAAAATGCCATTTAATGTACCAATGTCGATTAATGTAAAAACAAGAAGCCTTTATGCACGAAACGCGCGTTGGGTTGGCAGCACACAGGACCATCCACTAAGGTAGTTTGCTCATGGGTACATTACCAACCCTTAATAATCCCAATAGGGTTTATTAATTGGTCAAATAGGGCAATTTTGTTGGCAGTACACCAGTATATCTATTTAATATATATATTAAACATTTAGCCTAAACACTAAATTGAGTGCAGTGGTTTTATGCACATATTATTCAAAGGATTTTGCAAATTGTAATTGTTTTAATTTCTGTTTTGATTTTTTTTTTTACAGATGTCTAAATGCATGCACATATTGCAAGACTAAACATGCAAGAGGAGAACTCGCCAGCTACTCGATAGAAGAATTGGTTGATCGAGCAAAGCAGTCGTTCCAAGGTAAGAGGTTAAAACTACTGCTTCTAACATGTCATAAAGAAATGGCCTGAAATCTGATCTTGCATACAGTAGGCTTTGCCGCTTTTTCATGACGTGATACTCTTCTTAGAAGCTCCATTAGTATACTAATGTCCATTCTTAATGAAAATAAAATTTGTAATTTGATTTAAAAATCAAAATAAATCTGGGTCCGCAATTGATCATCAGGGGGCCCTCTACCAAAACCAATCTGCCAAGGTCCGATGTAATGGTACCTATTCAGACTCCTTTGAAATAAAAAATGGGACTAGGCAGGGGTGTCCGCTCTACACCTTGCTATATGCCATTGTGATGGATCACCTGGAGGTTGCTTTGAGGAGGTACCTTAGCATTCATGGCATTAGAGTCTGTACTACTGTGCATAAGATCGCACTCTGTACTGATGACCACCTTATATACAGTATGTTACAGACCCCAAAACCTCCCTCCCATCTATTCTCAAGGAGTTTGACCTATACAGTTGGTTTAGCTACTTTAAGGTTAACCTCCCAAATCAGAAATACTGAACATTAACATACCATCGGGGAGACAGCACCTTGTTACTAAAATACCTGGGGATTAACATATCCTCGGATCTATCCCAGATTTACAACCTGAACTACAAACCCCTTGTGGCCCATATCATCTCAGACCTTGCTTCCGGGCCTGTTGTGTTCAGGATACATTTCACTTGATTGCATAATGTGACACACACTGGCTAAATTGTGTGCTATGATTAACTTTTATATCTCCTGCACCGTAGATTAGTATAGCATATATTGGCTTTGGTAATTTTTTTTGTACTTTATTGGACTGCAATGAAAAAAGATGAAAAGGCACTCACCGATGAAGCTGTACAAAAATACTTTATTGGAAAGCGGGTTACGGATCAGGGCGTCAGGGGAGGGAAATACACAAAAACATGCCGGCCTCCCCTGATGTCCTGATCCGTAACCCGCTTTCCAATAAAGGATTTTTGTACAGCTTCACCGGTGAGTGCCTTTTCATCTTTTTTTCATTGCATTTTGCATGTGTGTTTGCTTTAAAAGAGCACCACGGTGTTTTGTTTTTTTTTGGTTTAACGGTGCCTTCAGTGTTACTGCTTGAACAGTGCCCAGCGTTTTCGCCTATGAACCTCTTACTTTATTGGACTTGTTTTACTCCCATTTTTCTGTATATTTCCTCTATTGCCATATAAACACTTTTTATATATGCTCCCTGTAGTGTACCCCTGTGTTCCTTGCTGTGCGGTCCTTGTATTGCTTGATCGCACTGCTTTCATTACTTTTACCTTGTACTTTTACTCTTTATGTATTAACTAGAAGGTGGCCCGATTCTAACGCATCGGGTATTCTAGAATTTATTGTGTAGTTAATGTATGATTTTTGTTATATATATATATATATATATATATATATATATATATATATATATATATATATATATATATATATATATATATATATATATATATATATATATATATATATATATATATATATATATATATATATATTATACTAGAAGGTGGCCCGATTCTACGCATCGGGTATTCTAGAATTTACATATTGTGTAGTTCATGTATGATTTAGCTCACATATAAGACCTTATTATGCGCTTTCTGTTTCTTTCTATCCACCATGAGACTGAATTAAACATTCATTGCCTATGGGACTGTCGGCAGTAGCTGAGTGGTGCCGCTGGTTATTTCTGGCAGTCCCATTGATTAAGGTCGCGCATGCGCACCTCTGTTTTATTGAAGTCTGTGCTCTGCAGAAAACCGTTCCTGTGTTCTGTATGCTTGTTCTTTCGCTCACTGGGGTTTCCAGCTTTTGGATCCACAGCAATTAGTATGTTATTCCCTATATTATGATTAAGATATAACCATTTTGGGAATAAACCTACAATACCAGTTTGCATGAAAGAGCTGATCATGGAGAAATTCACACAGTGCTGATGACAGAACTGCTCTGTCGTGCTGTCACTCCTGTCCTGAGAAAGAAGACCTAGCTGTTCTGTAGGGACTGCTATATAGGCCACACAGTGTTGTGCGTGCGTGTCTGTGTGTGCATGTGTGCGTGAGTGTCTGTGTGTGTGTGCCTTTATATATATATATAATCTATAGATGTTGTTGTGTGTAGTTACCAAGTGTTTGTGTAGGGCGCTGTACATGTTCTGGGTGTTGTCTGGGTGTGGCGGGGGGTGAGAGCGGTGTTGTATGTGTGTTGCGTTGTTTGTGGAGCGCTGTGTGTCTGTCGCGTTGTGTGTGTTGCGCGGTTTGTGTGGGTGTGGTGTGTTTTGGGGGAGGTATGTTTTGTGCAATGTGTGTGTTGTGCGGTATGTGCGTATATTTATGTATGCCGCGGTGTTTGTGTGTTGGGTGTTGTGTGTGGGTGTCTGTGTAGGGCGGTGTTTGAGGTTCCCAGTGTGTGTGTGGTGTGTTGTGTGTGTGTGTGTGTGTGTGTTGGGGGGAGGTGTGCACCTCCCATCGTGCTCCATCCCCCATGCTGCGCATCCCCCATCGTGCCCCTTCCCCCATGCTGCCCAACCCCCATCGTGCTCCATCCCCTATGCTGCGCATTCCCCATCGTGCTCCATCCTCTATGCTGCGCATTCCCCATCGTGCTCCATCCCTGACGCTGCGCACCCCCCATCGTGCTCCATCCCCGATGCTGCGCACCCCCCATCGTGCTCCATCCCCGATGCTGCGTACCCCCCATCGTGCTCCATCCCCCATGCTGCGCACTCCCCATCGTGCTCCATCCCCCATGCTGCGCGCACCCCCCATCGTGCTCCATCCCCCATGCTGCGCACCCCCCATCGTGCTCCATCCCCCATGCTGCGCACTCCCCATCGTGCTCCATCCCCCATGCTGCGCACTCCCCATCGTGCTCCATCCCCCATGCTGCACACTCCCCATCGTGTTCCATCCCCCATGGTGCGCACTCCCCATCGTGCTCCATCCCCCATGCTGCGCACCCCCCATCGTGCTCCATCCCCGATGCTGCGTACCCCCCATCGTGCTCCATCCCCGATGCTGCGCACTCCCCATCGTGCTCCATCCCCCATGCTGCGCACTCCCCATCGTGCTCCATCCCCCATGCTGCGCACCCCCCATCGTGCTCCATCCCCCATGCTGCGCACCCCCCATCGTGCTCCATCCCCCATGCTGCGCACTCCCCATCGTGCTCCATCCCCCATGCTGCGCACTCCCCATCGTGCTCCATCCCCCATGCTGCACACTCCCCATCGTGTTCCATCCCCCATGCTGCGCACTCCCCATCGTGCTCCATCCCCCATGCTGCGCACTCCCCATCGTGCTACATCCCCCATGCTGCACACCCCCCATCGTGCTACATCCCCCATGCTGTGCACCCCATCGTGCTCCATCCCCCATGCTATAATAGTTCTCCTATTATACTCAGAGAGGAGTATATTAGGAGGACTATAATAGGAGTAGTCGTCCTGGGGGGAGAGGAGTATAATGCTGGCTCCCTGCACATGTGTACCGGGAGCCAGTGTACACTGGTAACTATGATACACATCGGGTAACCAAGGGACCTTAGTTACCCAATGTGTATAATGGTTACCAGCGTTCACCGGCTCCGTCACGATCCCAGCATCACAATGTTATGTCTGTCGCTGCTGGGATCGTGAAGGAGCCGGTGTACACTGGTAACTATGATACACATCGGCTAACCAAGGGACCTTAGTTACCCGATGTGTATAATAGTTACCAGCGTTCACCGGCTCCATCACGATCAGAGCATCACAAGGTTATGTCTGGCGCTGCTGGGATCGTGAAGGAGCCGGTGTACACTGGTAACGGGTAACCAAGGGACCTTAGTTACCCGATGTGTATAATGGTTACCAGCGTACACCGGCTCTGTCACGATCCCAGCAGCGCAAGGTTATGTCTGGCGATGCGTGCGGAGGGCCGAGGCGAGCGGGCAATCCATGCGGAGGGCGGGGCCAGGCCGAGGGGAGCGACCAATCCGTGGGGGGGGGCGGGGCCATGGCGAACCCAGCGGCCAATCAGCTTTGTGTCACCGTAAGGACACAATTTTGGAGCAAGACAGCCAGACAGACAGACAGACAGACAGAATAAGGCAATTATATATATGTTGTTGTGTGTTGTTGCCAAGTGTTTGTGTAGGGCGCTGTACATGTTCTGGGTGTTGTCTGGGCGTGGGGGTGTGTGAGAGCGGTGTTGTTTTTGTGTTGCGTTGTGTGTTGCGTTGTTTGTGGAGCGCTGTGTCTCTGCAGTGTTGTCTGTGTGTGGTGCTGTGTGTGTTGCGCGGTTTGTGTGGGGGTGTGCGTGTGTGTGTTTTGGGGGAGGTATGTTTTGTGCAATGTGTGTGTGTTGCGCGATATGTGCGTATATTTGTGTATATCGCGGTGTTTGTGTGTTGGGTGTTGTGTGTGTGCGGCGTTGTGTGTTGTGTGTGGGTGTCTGTGTAGGGCGGTATTTGTGGTTCCCAGTGTGTGTGTGGTGTGTTGTGCGGTGCGCTTGTGGCGGTGTGTGTGTGTTTTGGGGGGAGGTGTATCCCCCATGCTGCCCACCCCCCATCGTGCTCCATCCCCCATGCTGCACACCCCCATCGTGCTCCATCCCCCATGCTGCGCACCCCCCATCGTGCTCCCTCCCCCATGCTGCGCACCCCCCCATCGTGCTTCATCCCCAATGCTGCGCACCCCCCATCGTGCTCCATCCCCCATGCTGCGCACCCCCCATCGTGCTCCATCCCCCATGTTGCGCACCCCCCATCGTGCTCCATCCCCCATGTTGCGCACCCCCCATCGTGCTCCATCCCCCATGTTGCGCACCCCCCATCGTGCTCCATCCCCCATGCTGCGCACCCCCCATCGTGCTCCATCCCCCATGCTGCGCACCCCCCATCGTGCTCCATCCCCCATGCTGCGCACCCCCCATTGTGTTCCATCCCCCATGCTGCGCACCCCCCATTGTGTTCCATCCCCCATGCTGCGCACCCCCCATCGTGCTCCATCCCCCATGCTGCGCACCCCCCATCGTGCTCCATCCCCCATGCTGCGCACCCCCCATCGTGCTCCATCCCCCATGCTGCGCACACCACATCGTGCTCCATCCCCCGTGCTGCGCACCCCCCATCGTGCTCCATCCCCCATGCTATAATAGTCCTCCTATTATACTCAGAGAGGAGTATGATAGGAGGACTATAATGGGAGGAGTAGTCCTGGGGAAAGAGGAGTATAATGGGAGGAGTAGTCCTGGGGAAAGAGGAGTATAATGGGAGGAGTAGTCCTGGGGAATAGGTGTATAGGTGCCCAACGTGTGCCGGGGCGGGGCCGAGCGGGCCAACGTGTGCCGGGGGCGGGGCCGAGCGGGCCAACGTGTGCCGGGGGCGGGGCCGAGCGGGCCAACGTGTGCCGGGGGCGGGGCCGAGCGGGCCAACGTGTGTCGGGGCGGGGCCGAGCGGGCCAACGTGTGCCGGGGGCGGGGCCGAGCGGGCCAACGTGTGCCTGGGGCATGGCCGAGCGGGCCAACGTGTGCTGGGGCAGGACCAAGCAGGCCAACGTTTGCCGGGACCAAGCGGGCCAACGTGTGCCGGGGGCGGGGCCAAGTGGGCCACCGGGGGCGGGGCCAAGCGTGCTAACGTGTGCCGGGGGCGGGGCCTAGCGGGCAAATGTGTGCCGGGGCGGGGCCGAGCGGGCGGGGCCGAGCGGGCGAGGCGTCAGTATGCCGGCTCCCTGCACATGTGTACCGGGAGCCGGTGTATGCTGGTAACCATAATACACATCGGGTAACTAAGCAAAGCTAGTTACCCGATGTGTATCATGATTACCAACATACACCGGCTCCGTCACGATCCCAGCATCGCAAGGTTATGTCTGAGCTGGAAAAGGAGGGGAGCCAGCACTGCTTATGAATGGCTTGCAACAATGAAGAAATAAAAAGTGTATTATTCACAAATTCGTTCCTACTGTAAAAATTCAATGAGATTTTTTGCAAATGATTGATCAATGATTTGAGCCCCCCTGCCCCGTCACGGCAAATCTCTATAGGGGGGTCCCTAGCGCTATATTAGAAATTATTATGTACCAAAAGGTCTCATATAATGAGCAGGACCATATGAAGACACCACTTACCTGAGACATGTCTGAACCGCTCCCATGCTGCCAGGACTGACAACCGCGAATAAAGGCAGCCCAGGTGCCAGTGTGTGTGGCAGAACCACACACACCAGCACAATGTCAGGACTGGCCCTCACAGTGCCAGACCAGCAAACATGGATGAGGGCGGAACAAGGTTCAGTCCTAGCAGCATGGGAGCGGT
The DNA here is from genome assembly GCF_048569485.1 of Anomaloglossus baeobatrachus. NCBI lineage: Eukaryota > Metazoa > Chordata > Amphibia > Anura > Aromobatidae > Anomaloglossus > Anomaloglossus baeobatrachus. Next base: position 222,534,424 of record NC_134358.1, on the reverse strand, counting down.
TCAGACATGTCTCAGGTAAGTGGTGTCTTCATATGGTCCTGCTCATTATATGAGACCTTTTGGTACATAATAATTTATAATATAGCGTTAGGGACCCCCCTATAGAGATTTGCCGTGACGGGGCAGGGGGGCTCAAATCATTGATCAATCATTTGCAAAAAATCTCATTGAATTTTACAGTAGGAACGAATTTGTGAATATTACACTTTTTATTTCTCCATTGTTGCAAGCCATTTACAAGCAGTGCTGGCTCCCCTTCTTTTATGTCTGAGCTGGGTTGCCGGTGTGGACTCCTGGGAGTGCACTGCAGCAGTCACCTGGGAGTCGGGGCTTCGTTTGAATTCGGGGGAAGGGGCGTGGCCGAGCAGGCGATGCGTGCAGAGGGTCAGGGCGAGCGGCCAATCCATGTGCGGGGCGGGGCCAGGCCGAGGCGAGCGGCCAATCCGTGTGGGGGGACGGGGCCAGGGCGAGCTCAGCGGACAATCCGACGGTTGTCACTGTAACGACACTGTCACTGTAAGGACACAATTTTGGAGCAAGACAGACAGACAGACAGAATAAGGCAATTATATATATAGATAAACTTGATACATTTTAGATTTGTTTTGGCTATTTATTTCTATAGGATTTTCTTACATTAAGTTTAGACTATCTTGGTTCAGTAGAATCAATGTCCTGAAAATGGACATCTTCCGAAGCTACTCTACCTATTCCAGGCGGCTTCGGTCATTCTCCTCCTAGTGTTTTTCAACCAGCTTTTACAAAGCCTGTAACAAATTTATCTGAAAAATGAGTAAATCACGATTAGCATCCAAATTCCTGACTAGACCCAAACAAAGGGGGGGGGGAGGGCAGGGCACGGGCTTACCCAATTTCTACTTGTATTATGTCTCTGCCATCTTGGCCCGAGTAGCGGACTGGTTTCATAACGATATGCAGAAGTGCTGGGTGTCGGTTGAATCTGCTATCTCTAAGCTACGTCTAACATCCTTGCCATGGATACCGAAAAACGCACACCCAAGCAAAAACACCTTTTCATTCTTGACACAAGACCTCCTAGTGGTTTGGGATAGGGTACGCCCCAAATTTGCCCTCTCTGACATCATCGGCCCCATGACACCTCTATTCGACAACCAGGATTCCGCCCACCCCCTCCAGCAGTAGGAGTGGACAAATTCCTCATTTAGCCCTTCAATCGTCAGTAGGTCTTCCTAGGCTCTTCTTCCCTGCTGTCTCTACAAGAACTTAAATTAGCCGAGCCGGATTGCCCGATCATTGGTTCTCATACTTGCAATTGAGCTCGTTTATGCAGACTCTCCACCCGACTAGCAGACTTTGCGCACCTTACTCAGGTTTTGATACTCTGATGATACAAGCCTCAGCCCCGGAACATACAATCGCACAATTATATAATATCCTCATCTCCCACCCCGCCCTCAGATCTTTTTAGTTTATTAGAGAGTGGGAATGGAGCTGGGTACTTTCTTCTCAGATCAAGATTGGAGTAAGGCCTTTTTGTGTGCACATAAACTGCCGAGCGCTTGCAAAATGCAGGAAACCAACTATAAAGTCATGTACAGATGCCCTGTGGATTTACATAGGTTTAATGCTTCCGCCTCTGATAAATGCTAGAGATGTGAGTCAGCTGTGGGTACTCTGCAGCATATTTGTTGGTACTGTCTCCCGATAGCCCGTCTCTGGCGCAAAACCTTTGACATTTTTAAGCATGTCACAGGAGAAGAGGTTCACATTATTCCCCAGCTTGGCATGCTACCAGGATCTTTAAATAAAAATACAAGTGGGAGTTGCTTAGACACTGCATTACAGCCACTAAATCTATTATTCCATGTCTTTGGCGCTCAAAGGCGGCCACTGTGATAGTAGATTGGTCTCTAGAGATTTACTTTCTTTGAACAATGGAAAAGCTTTCGGCGCACTCTGCCAATGGCTTGGACACATTTTTTAGAACTGGCATTTAGTGGATTTCCCAGAATACTCCGGGGTCTTGAGGATGTAGTTGTTGAGTAGCTTGCATTAAATCCCTAGGCAGCCATATAAATGAGTGGACAAGCGTCGAGTGACCCCCAACCCCCCCCCTACCCTCTCCTATCCTTTCCCTTCCCTCCTTACTGCCCCTCTTCCTCTTTTCTTTTTCTTCTTCTTTCTCCTTAATCTCTTTGCACTGCATTTTTTTGTGTAATTGCTGTAGGAAAATAATTTAATTTCAGGTTACAAGAAGTGGATGCCCTATGGGTTTAACATACTTTTTGGAAACAATAGTCGCCCCTCCCCTTTAAGGAGAGGGGCAGGCTGTATTTGAGCATTTCCTCTGTTATTGTATTATCCTTATATGATATGAATGTACACGGATTCTGTTCTTAACTTTTGTAAAAGATTTTTGAAAAAATGAAAATAAAGCTAAGTGGCACAGCTCAGGGATCTCGACTTTTCAAGTATTGCCCACTCTTAGAAACTATAAGCAAATATTGGGATTTCTGTTTGCAAATGAAGTAAAGAGCACATTTTTCACATTATGTATTTTCTATGGCTGCTTCTAAGTTGTAATACGTACTTTCATCTGCTTCAGACAAATGTCCATTGTATTATTTTGTGTTCCATTAAGATTTCCAATGGAAACCTTCAGACTATCTGGGGGCATGACAAGTCTGGATCAGACCTCAATCAGAGGTCAATAAAACTTTCACACTCCTTATCTATGAACTGCTGCAATATTTACTGCCACAACAGTTAGTCCCCTTGGCATACTGATAGTTCTTCACATAACTTGTTTTATTTACTGCTCCATTCTATATCCTGTTGTTTATAAATATGTGACTCTTCAGATTTTGTGTTATACTGAGCCTGATGAAGAGACCTGCGTAGTCTCGAAAGTTTGCTATTTATTACCATCTTTTCAGTTAGCCATTAAAAGGTATCAACTACTTAGGGCTCCCAGTTCTTTTAAACAATTTTTTTTATCTCTACTGGTTAACACGGTACAAAGATATATTTTACCTATATTAAGGTTTCCATAATTTTGACATATAGCAATGGTGCTTCTTTGCTTAGAACAGTAGTATATGTGCATTGCTCTTGTTAATGAGTGGTCTGAAGGACATTTGAACATAACTTTTAATGATGATTATAACGCTTTAAGGCTATCACTTATCAGTTATCTCCATACCTGGGTTCCTTGCCCTGCCAGTATAGCGCTCCATTCACTCCTCTGCCCAAAAAAGATGGGTGCTGTAGCAGTTCTTTGACATCTCCAGAAATCCCGTAGAGAGTGAATGGTGACGTCTAAAATGGCGGAAAGATTTAAACATTGTAACATAGTTGTTGATCTTACAAAGGATTTTTTAACCACTATGTGCATCCAGAGCAGGGAGCCAGAACCTGTTGCTCGGGAGCCACATGTGGCTCACAGGACCAAAATGTGTGGCTCGTGGCTGTCTGCCAGCTTGGTGTATTACCACCATGTCCTGAAAATGGCTATGAAGAACAGGACTGATGACTTTTGTGAATAACCCCATATAAGAGAGCATATCTGTATGCACACATACTAGCCCTGGAGTTGGAGAGTTAAATTAAGTGCCGCCCGTAGGATAATACTGCCAGAGAGGGGGGTGCTTGAGGCCCAATACGATAGCGTGGTGGGAGTACCTGCTGCAATAATACTCAATGATGGTGATGTTAACGTGGAAACACTAAGTGCAAGTAATACCAGTGAGCAAAGTAGGAGCGGGATGTCATTCTGCGGGGGCTCTGGATGTTGCTTGCGACCCTCTCCGGGCTGAAAGTTGCTCACTGATCTAGACGAAGCATACCGTATTTCTTATGTATTTGATGGGGAATTTCTTCAATAGAAGAGAACACTGTTTTACTCTTTTGAACAAACTAGTGTAGTTTGCGTTTAGACAAATAGCATTGATAATTTAAGGAGGGCAGCTTTGTTATGGGCATGGAACTATCTGATGATTTGTTTTGCAGTATTTTGCTTTCTACACTTTATTGTATAAATTACAGTTTGCAAATCTGACCAGCGGCTCCTCCATTGTGAACGTTTTAAGTGTAATAACTTTACATAGTTATAGGCAAACCTTCTTATCTTGCCGCAATGATTGCAGTAAACCAGGCTATCCATCTCTATGATGCCACAGCACTAACATGTCACTCTGTAAAATAGTCAAACATTTGTTCCAGATCCTCTAGGACTTGTTCTGTTTGCAGGTTGCAAGATTCCCCTTACACTGTAGCATGAAATTGTCATCTAAGATAATGTAATGCAATCTTAGTAAATTAAAAAAAGAAAAAAAGTAGTAGATAAACCAGAAGGAACAACTGTCAGTTGGCATGGCTTTTATCAATTTATGCAAGATAAAATGTTCCCTGTAATGGGAACATATGGCACTCTGGGTTTGATTTGCTGGTCTCCCTTCATCCATTTGCAGTATGATGAATTGCTTAGCATGTCCAACTTGCATCTGTGTAGTCCCCCTCCTTTTTCCATACACACAAACTCACTTTTTTTTTCTCTCCCTGTCAAGTCGATTTGCACAATTTTGACACTTAGATGTGACTGAATTTACAATCAGGGCTTAGGTATTCCTTTGTGCACATTAACTTCAGTAATCTGTATTTTATTTAAAACCTGCAGAACACTTCCATCTCCGCCTTTACTAGCGACATATACGCGGGTCTTATTTTCATTTGTGCGCTATAGCTAATAGGAATAAAGTTTACGGCTTTGTCTTGTAAGCTTTTGTTTTATTATAATGATCTTCTGTACAGTTTATTCTCTTACAAGACATGCCTCAGGCAGCAACGGTCTTCAGCTCATTTTTGCTATATGAAAAACATTTATTTTATGAGTGCATTGTAATGAGAGTCACACAGAGAGATTAATATTTTTGTGCTGTCCTACTAAAGGTTTAGCATAAGATATATTTATTTGAAGCTCTTTTAATTTGCTTATTTACGGTTTTTCCCTTTCCAAAACTTTGTCCCATCTATGATTGATATCACCCTTTCCACAGGTGAGGGGCCATTGCTGGGAGCCAGAGAATAAGAAGCGATTTCTCAAATGCTCCAGGAGACTGAATGCCAGTAGGAGTGGAAAGGGTTGATTGCCGCGCTGCTGTCTAAGGTTGTGTGCTCTTGATCAGTTTTCAAAGCGATTTAGATGCAGCATGTTTCAGCTGCGTCCAAAACGCTGTGATGTACAGTACAAGGACAGTGGGTGGGACTTCTAGAAATTCCGTGCCCACTGTGCTTGTTTTTTCCACTGCAAACACTGACCTGCGATGTGACTTTCCGAGCCGCAGCATGTCATTTGTTTGCTGCAGCGTCACAAGCGTCCTCCGCAGAGAGAACAAGAGAGAGATCACAACTGCTCGAGCCTGGATCATGGGCACAAGCATCTGCGGTCTCAGGCGGAGGTCAGAACCCACCTCATTCAGGACGCAGTGGGTCTTGATCGTGGACACGTACCCTGATAAAGCAATCCACCCTTTCCACTGCTACTGGCTATCACGAAGTATCCTTGATACTGGGGCTGCAGTAGCTGTTTTTTCAAGATTTTTCCTAGTGGTTGTGTATGACGCAATTCTCCCATCTGAGCAAAACCTATATTGTAGGATCATCCTAGCTCACATATAAGACCTTATTATGCGCTTTCTGTTTCTTTCTATCCACCATGAGACTGAATTAAACATTCATTGCCTATGGGACTGTCGGCAGTAGCTGAGTGGTGCCGCTGGTTATTTCCGGCAGTCCCATTGATTAAGGTCGCGCATGCGCACCTCTGTTTTATTGAAGTCTGTGCACTGCAGAAAACCGTTCCTGTGTTCTGTATGCTTGTTCTTTCGCTCACTGGGGTTTCCAGCTTTTGGATCCACAGCAATTAGTATGTTATTCCCTATATTATGATTAAGATATAACCATTTTGGGAATAAACCTACAATACCAGTTTGCATGAAAGAGCTGATGATGGAGAAATTCACACAGTGCTGATGACAGAACTGCTCTGTCGTGCTGTCACTCCTGTCCTGAGAAAGAAGACCTAGCTGTTCTGTAGGGACTGCTATATAGGCCACACAGTGTTGTGCGTGCGTGTGTGTGTACGTGTGTGCGTGTGTGTGTGTGTGTATATGTATATATATATATATATATATGTGTATATATATATATATATATATATATATATATATATATATATATATATATATATATATATATATATATATATATATATATACATTATATATATATATATATATATATAGTGTTTATTATTGATTATCATTACTTTTTACTTTTAGATCGCCCCTCTTTATATATATATTTATATATTTTTTATATATATATATATATATATATAAAAAGAGGGGCGATCCCAAAGTAAAAAGTAATAATAATCAATAATAAACACAATGAATATATTAAAAAAAAAAAATATTTTTTACATAGTCTCCTAACAAGTCTATACATATAGTCCATCTCTTTTCTAAACTTAGAATTCCCTTCGAAAAAAAATCTTGATCTTGACCCTCAAAAAAATCCCCAACAGCGGTTATCACGTCGCTATTGTCATCAAATGTCTTGCCCTGGAGGTGTTCCTTGAGGCGAGGAAAGAGAGAGAAGTCACTGGGGGTTAGATCTGGCGAATAGGGGGGAAGGTGTTCCACCAGTTCAAAGCCAGCTTCTTGAATGGTTGCCATGGCAACTGCAGCTTTGTGAGCCGGCGCGTTATCTTGGTGAAACAGCACTCCAGCCCGCAGTTTGCCGCGCCTTTTCTCCTTGATAGCCTCCCGTAATCTTCTTATTTGTTCTGCGTAGTAGGAGCCCGTAATAGTGTCTCCCTTCTCCAAAGGGAGTCCACCATAATAATTCCTTCAGCGTCCCAAAAAACGGACGCCATAACCTTCCCTGCTGAGCTTGACACTTTGAATTTCTTTGGCGTCGGTTCGTCGTCTCGTTTCCATGTCATCGATTGTTGTTTAGTTTCGGGATCAAAGTGGTGGATCTAGGTCTCATCCATGGTCAAAAAACGTGACAAACAATTCTCCTTGTCTGCTTGGAACTTTTCGAGATTTGCTATTGAAATGTCAACTCGTTTCTTCTTTTGCTCGTCGGTTAACATTTTTGGCACCCAACGCGCGGAGACCTTTCTCATATGCAATTCTTTTGCAAGGATTCTTTGAATACTGCCATATGAGATCCCTGTGACCTCAGCTACATGCCTGATAGTCACACTTCGATCTGCCAATACAACTTCCTCAACTTTTTTCACGGTTTC